>NC_084557.2:52798191-52888191 GCF_033978685.3 Nerophis lumbriciformis
CTGACAGTGCGGCTTTTAACCCGGTGCGCTTTATATATGGATAAATATTAAGATTCATTTTCATAAAGTTTCGGTCTCGCAACTTCGGTAAACAGCCGCCATCTTTTTTCCCGGTAGAACAGGAAGCGCTTCTTCTTCTACGCAAGCAACCGCCAAGGTAAGCACCCGCCCCCATAGAACAGGAAGCGCTTCTTCTTCTACTGTAAGCAACCACCCGCCCGCATAGAAGAAGAAAAAGCGCGCGGATATCACCGTACGTTTCATTTCCTTTGTGTGTTTACATCTGTAAAGACCACAAAATTGCTCCTACTAAGCGACAAGGATCCGGTTCATGAAAAGACGCAATCTCTCCATCCGCACACGGATTACTATTTCACAGCAACTGATATTCCTGTGAACCGCACTGTGGATACAACGGGAGCACGTACGGTGAATATTCGCACCACAGGGAATGAGAAGTCATCCTTCACTGTGGTTCTAGCTTGCCATGCTAATGGCCAGAAACTTCCACCCATGGTGATATTCAAAAGGAAGACCTTGCCAAAAGAGACCTTTCCAGCCGGCGTCATCATAAAAGCTAACTCGAAGGGATGGATGAAGAAAAGATGAGCGAGTGGTTAAGGTAAGTTTAAGTTTACGCGAAGAGGCCGGGTGGCTTTTTTCACGCAGCTCTGTCCATGTTGATATACGTATGTTTGTGATTGCACATTTGCGTACATTTTGGGAGTGAACAGAGTTGTTAGAACGCTGGTTTTTAATATATTATTAAAGTTTGACTGACCTATCTGACTGTTTTTTTGACATTCCTTTAGCGCAGTTAGATGCGGCTTACAACACGGGGCGGCTTATAGGTGGACAAAGTTTTGAAATATGCCGTTCATTGAAGGCGCGGCTTATAACCCAGGGAGCCTTATGGTGCGGAAAATACGGTAGTGATGTCACTGTCAAAGCATTGAGCTATGGCACCACCTTATGGAGTGTTCACAATGAAAACAACACAAATACAATTATAGTTATTTATTTATATTTTTATTATTTAGATTTATGTATATTTATTATTTGTTATATTATATTTATTATAATTTTTATTTATTTATTTAAAAAAATAATTGGATTACTCCGATCCACAGCTTATCTATAAATGCTACCAGTGAATGTTTCCTTGATAAAAAAAAAAAACAATAATAAAGAAAAAAATGATAAATTTTAGGCATAACAAAAAAACAAAAACTGCTTCATCTACCACATTTCAAAGAAGAAAAATAGTCATTTGTAAAAAAATGTTTTGTAAAGGTTATACTATTAAAAAACAATAATATTAAAATAAAATTTGAAAAAAGGAACATTTGTTGTCATGGCAGGAAGAAGCAAAGCTTTAAATGTCAAGCCTCGTCACTCAGATATAATACTCTGATTCTTAAACAACAGTTCAACGAATAAACACTAGATATTTAACAATATAAGTATATTTTTACAAGATACATATCATATAAATAACATTCACAATTAAAAAGTTTTGCCGTATATTACTGATGTGTGTGTAAAATTTGGTGAGTTTTGAAGCATGTTAAGGGGGTCAAATTACAGCGCAAAGTTGCGGAAGAATAATAATAATAAAGAATAAAACCTTACAAATTCAATAGGTCCTTATGTCCCATTGCAAAAGGACTCCCGTTGGGATTCCTTTTACAATGGGCCATGCGGGCCCTAATAATAAACCCACTCAGTATTTCATCAAATGCCCATCCATTCATCCATCCATCCATCCATTCACTACCACTTGTCCCTGTTGGGGTCGCGGGCAGGCTGGAGCCTATCCCAGCTGCACTCGGGCGGAAGGCGGGGTACACCCTGGACAATTTGCCAGCTCATCCCAGGGCCAACACAGATAGACAACATCCACAGTTCAGCCTATCACCAGGTGTGCATGTCTTTGGAGTAACGAGTATTGTTAATACCTTACACATTTAAGAAATGTTATCATATTTCCTCCTCCTTGTTGTATCTCTAACAAATATATATACATATATATTTGTTTATCATAACTTTTATGGACAGAATTTCTAGGCGCAGTCAAGGCGTTGAGGGGATCTGGTTTGGTGGCTGCAGGATTAGGTCTCTGCTTTTTGCAGATGATGTGGTCCTGATGGCTTCATCTGGCCAGGATCTTCAGCTCTCACTGGATCGGTTCGCAGCTGAGTGTGAAGCCACTGGGATGAGAATCAGCACCTCCAAGTCCGAGTCCATGGTTCTCGCCCGGAAAAGGGTGGAGTGCCATCTCCGGGTTGGGGAGGAGATCTTGCCCCAAGTGGAGGAGTTCAAGTACCTAGGAGTCTTGTTCACGAGTGAGGGAAGAGTGGATCGTGAGATCGACAGGCGGATCGGTGCGGCGTCTTCAGTAATGCGGACGCTGTATCGATCCGTTGTGGTGAAGAAGGAGCTGAGCCGGAAGGCAAAGCTCTCAATTTACCAGTCGATCTACGTTCCCATCCTCACCTATGGTCATGAGCTTTGGGTTATGACCGAAAGGACAAGATCACGGGTACAAGCGGCCGAAATGATTTTCCTCTGCTGGGTGGCGGGGCTCTCCCTTAGAGATAGGGTGAGAAGCTCTGCCATCCGGGAGGAGCTCAAAGTAAAGCCGCTGCTCCTCCACATGGAGAGGAGCCAGATGAGGTGGTTTGGGCATCTGGTCAGGATGCCACCCGAACGCCTCCCTAGGGAGGTGTTTAGGGCACGTCCCACCGGTAGGAGGCCGCGGGGAAGACCCAGGACACGTTGGAAAGACTATGTCTCCCGGCTGGCCTGGGAACGCCTCGGGGTCCCACAGGAAGAGCTGGACGAAGTGGCTGGGGAGAGGGAAGTCTGGGCTTCCCTGCTTAGGCTGCTGCCCCCGCGACCCGACCTCGGATAAGCGGAAGAAGATGGATGGATGGATGGATATATTTGTTTATATTTAAACTGTTTGATGTTAATTCTTTATTTGATTTCCTCATCTAATTGCGAAAGAAATGTGAATCTCAATTGAGTTTTTACCTGGTAAAATAAAAGGACAATGAATGAAATGAAATGATTCCACAGTCACTTCACAAACTGATATGCACACACTGACCCAAAAAGAGCATCAAAAAGCTCCAGTACATCCAAAACAGCGCAGCGAGGATCCTGATAAGAGTGCGTAAGCGTGATCATATCACACCCATCCTCAAATCACTCCACTGGCTCCCTATTGCATCCCGGACCCAATTCAAAATGCACCTGCTAACACATCAATGCATCTACGGCAACGCCCCCTCCTACCTCAAGGACCTAGTTTCCCCTCAACCTCCTACCTCAAGGACCTAGTTTCCTCTCAACCTCCTACCTCAAGGACCTAGTTTCCCCTCAACCTCCTACCTCAAGGACCTAGTTTCCCCTCAACCTCTTACCTCAAGGACCTAGTTTCCCCTCAACCTCCTACCTCAAGGACCTAGTTTCCCCTCAACCTCCTACCTCAAGGACCTAGTTTCCCCTCAACCTCTTACCTCAAGGACCTAGTTTCCCCTCAACCTCTTACCTCAAGGACCTAGTTTCCCCTCAACCTCCTACCTAAAGGACCTAGTTTCCCCTCAACCTCTTACCTCAAGGACCTAGTTTCCCCTCAACCTCCTACCTCAAACACCAACCTCCTCCAAGCCACCAGGACAAACCTACAAACAATGGGCCGCCGAGCTTTCTGCTCCACCGCACCCGAACTCTGCAACGCTCTCCCCGACCATCTTAGAGCACCACAGTCGGTCGATCGTTTTAAGAAGGGACTAAAAACCCACCTTTTTAGCTCAGCTTTTATCTAATTTCTTTGCCTTCTTGTTTTTTAAATACACTGCTTGCCTATCTGTTTTATCCAGTGCTTTCATGTTTTTATTTCTATTTGTATCTTGTTTATAGTCAGGTCGGGCTTATACCGCCACGGGTAAGATGTACCCCCGTTCTACCTGCCGCATTCCGGCAGATGGGGCTCGTAAACCTGGTAAGGCAGCCCATCTAGGAGAAGGAAATCTCAAATCTCAAAACCACCGCTGCCTTGCGGTCAACCTACTAAGGCTAAGGGAGTAAACCCCGACAGAAAATCAGGAGCCAGAGTCCTGAAGGCGGTTTGATGTTGTAGCGTCATTCCGGCAACTCCTGCGGCGTTGCTGGTGCCAAGTTGTATCGACACTCTATCGATCCATTGGATCCACCAGCCATGCGGAGAGGGGGGGCTTGCTGCCTGGACAACAGATTGCCCTCCATAGTTCCATGCCCAGGCCATGTAGATCCACTGGAGAGGTCCACTGGAGAGGTTACTCCAGCAGATACCGGTTCTAAGCCCATCCGATTGGCGAAAGAAACAGGTGCCAGGGGCCATCTCCGTCCGTGGGAGGGACCATCCCAGTGAGACCCCCCCCCTTTTTGGATCTACCCCATCGTCTCCCGAGACGGAAGGTTGCAGACGGATCTATGTTTCTGTTTTATCGAGTGTTTTTCATTTCTATTTTTTATTTTTTTTAATACTTTGTAGCACTTTGAGATTTTAACAAATGTAAAGTGTGTTACAAATGTAATTCCTTATTATTGCATTATTATTGATGTTATAAATTCAATTTAACCATCAAATTATATTTCCTATCATTGACCATTTTTAGGATATTTGGTGCCGGTAGTAGTAGATCATTTTGAGTTTTGAAAGTTATTTACACAAATTTAAATTTCACTGGATCCATAAATGTCAATATTTGTGATTTTACAAACAGTACATTTGTGTTTCCCAACAGCAAACATTGTGTATTATTCTTAGTGCTCTTTTTTGTCCCGTGCATAACTTTAGCTCATTTTTTCTTCCACAGAAAACACTTGATTGCAGTGCTACAGAAGGCAAAAAGTGCTTTCTCACTGCTTTCCTTCTGAAGGCGGGGAAAATAAAAACCTCACCTGTAAAGTCTTCTCATCAAAAGGTCGAAGTTTGTTCTGTATCCTCGGTCGAGGGTGGTCTTGCAGCGAGGGGTCAGCGGCTCCGGTGAAAATAGAGGAGTAGTCCTGGAGTCTGTCCGGGGCTGGGTACTTGGCACTGGAAAAAACCTAAAAGCACAGCCAGCTTTTAGGAGATTGTTGCATCTGACCAGTCTTCCTCTCAGGGAATTAAAGTCACTGGTCAATCCCAAATTCTTTCAGATGACATATATGTTGAGTAAGAAGGACCATCAAGACAGAATAGGAATATTATCAGGTTTTACTAAACCTTTAGGAGACCAGTCCTGCAGTCCGTTAATAGCGGCATCTAGAAGCGGTCTGAAAATCAAACGGGGAAGAGACAACTGTACGAAAATAGCCCCCACCCTGCCCAGAAAGGAATACAGCCTTATTGTTCTAATACTGATAAGGTAAAAAGGGAGTATGCTATAGTCCCACATTCCAACCCCTTCAAGGTAAAGCACAGAGTTTACTTGCGGACATAAGATACAAGCAAAAAGAGTACACATGGGAAAATATTAGCTGCTTTAAACATGACTCTGAATAAAGAAAGAACTCTTAAATATACAGGTAAAAGCCAGTAAATTAGAATATTTTGAAAAACTTGATTTATTTCAGTAATTGCATTCAAAAGGTGTAACTTGTACATTATATTTATTCATTGCACACAGACTGATGCATTCAAATGTTTATTTCATTTAATTTTGATGATTTGAAGTGGCAACAAATGAAAATCCAAAATTCCGTGTGTCACAAAATTAGAATATTACTTAAGGCTAATACAAAAAAGGGATTTTTAGAAATGTTGGCCAACTGAAAAGTATGAAAATGAAAAATATGACCATGTACAATACTCAATACTTGGTTGGAGCTCCTTTTGCCTCAATTACTGCGTTAATGCGGCGTGGCATGGAGTCGATGAGTTTCTGGCACTGCTCAGGTGTTATGAGAGCCCAGGTTGCTCTGATAGTGGCCTTCAACTCTTCTGCGTTTTTGGGTCTGGCATTCTGCATCTTCCTTTTCACAATACCCCACAGATTTTCTATGGGGCTAAGGTCAGGGGAGTTGGCGGGCCAATTTAGAACAGAAATACCATGGTCCGTAAACCAGACACGGGTAGATTTTGCGCTGTGTGCAGGCGCCAAGTCCTGTTGGAACTTGAAATCTCCATCTCCATAGAGCAGGTCAGCAGCAGGAAGCATGAAGTGCTTTAAAACTTGCTGGTAGACGGCTGCGTTGACCCTGGATCTCAGGAAACAGAGTGGACCGACACCAGCTGGACTGCTGCTGAGTGGTCCAAAGTCATGTTTTCTGACGAAAGCAAATTTTGCATTTCCTTTGGAAATCGAGGTCCCAGAGTCTGGAGGAAGACAGGAGAGGCACAGGATCCACGTTGCCTGAAGTCTAGTGTAAAGTTTCCACCATCAGTGATGGTTTGGGGTGCCATGTCATCTGCTGGTGTCGGTCCACTCTGTTTCCTGAGATTCAGGGTCAACGCAGCCGTCTACCAGCAAGTTTTAGAGCACTTCATGCTTCCTGCTGCTGACCTGCTCTATGGAGATGGAGATTTCAAGTTCCAACAGGACTTGGCGCCTGCACACAGCGCAAAATCTACCCGTGCCTGGTTTACGGACCATGGTATTTCTGTTCTAAATTGGCCCGCCAACTCCCCTGACCTTAGCCCCATAGAAAATCTGTGGGGTATTGTGAAAAGGAAGATGCAGAATGCCAGAGCCAAAAACGCAGAAGAGTTGAAGGCCACTATCAGAGCAACCTGGGCTCTCATAACACCTGAGCAGTGCCAGAAACTCATCGACTCCATGCCACGCCGCATTAACGCAGTAATTGAGGCAAAAGGAGCTCCAACCAAGTATTGAGTATTGTACATGCTCATATTTTTCATTTTCATACTTTTCAGTTGGCCAACATTTCTAAAAATCCCTTTTTTGTATTAGCCTTAAGTAATATTCTAATTTTGTGACACACGGAATTTTGGATTTTCATTTGTTGCCACTTCAAATCATCAAAATTAAATGAAATAAACATTTGAATGCATCAGTCTGTGTGCAATGAATAAATATAATGTACAAGTTACACCTTTTGAATGCAAATACTGAAATAAATCAAGTTTTTCAAAATATTCTAATTTACTGGCTTTTACCTGTATATATGCATTCTCCACAAGAACAATTCAAGCCTTGAGTTTCAAACCCCTAATTTGCTCAACACCATTGTTTTTTCTTACCGCATCCCAAATCTCTTAACACGTAAATTTACCTTGGTGGCTTTTTTGCTGCCCTTGATCCTGTCCACGCGCGCCTGAACTAGTCGGATGCGGTCGGTGACACTCTGCAGATTGCGGCGGTTATTCTCGACACTTTCAGACACCCTGAAAGCGACACACACACACACATCTTCTTACCAAGGGAGAATACTGCTGCCGTCAAACAATTTGTAATCAGATTACAGCGGAACCTCGATTTATGAACGACAAAAATACGCTTTGTTGTATGAACCTTGTCTCAGAGTATGAACATTTCATTCACCCATTTTGTGCCCGTCGGCACATCCATTGCGAGCAGGCTTCTCGATCTCCGTGCTCATTCTTATGGAGAAAGTTGCTCCAAAATATAAACGTTTCTATTCACAAACCCTTTTCAAAAACCATTTAGGTTAAAAAAAATCAAGCTTCCAAGAAAATATACATTAAGTGGCAAAAAAACCTCAATAATGAACGACCCAAAAAACTAAAATCACTCCATATTCTCTACTGCTCGCTAATGTATACCTATCTGAGTTGTTGTGTAGAGCAGTGTTTTTCAACCTTTTTTGAGCCAAGGCACATTTTTTGCGTTGAAAAAATGCAGAGGCACACCACCAGCGGAAATAATTAAAAAACGAAACTCAGTTGACAGTAAAAAGTCGTTGTCGCAATTGTTGGATATGACTTTAAAGCATAACCAAGCATGCATCACTATAGCTCTTGTCTCAAAGTAGGTGTACTGTCACCACCTGTCACATCACACCCTGACTTATTTTGACTTTTTTGCTGTTTTCCTGTGTGTCGTGTTTTACTTCTTGTCTTGCGCTCCTATTTTGGTGGCTTTTTCCTCTTTTTTTGGTATTTTCCTGTAGCAGTTTCATGTCTTCCTTTGAGCGATATTTCCCGCATCTACTTTGTTTTAGCAATCAAGAATATTTCAGTTGTTTTTATCCTTGTTGATTGTCATTTCATGTTTGGATGTACTTTGTGGACGCCGTCTTTGCTCCACAGTAAGTCTTTGCTGTCGTCCAGCATTCTGTTTTTGTTTACTTTGTAGCCAGTTCAGTTGTAGTCTCGTTCTGCATAGCCTTCCCTAAGCTTCAATGCCTTTTCTTAGGGGCACTCACCTTTTGTTTATTTTTGGTTTAAGCATTGGACACCTTTTTACCTTCACCCTGACTCGATAAGAGAATCGATAAGGAATTGGTTTGATAAGAAGATTCGATAATAGGCTCGAACTCGATAATTTCTTATCAAACATCATCCCTAGTTGATTGTCATGTCATGTCCGGATGTACTTTGTGGACGCTGTCTCTGCAAAGACTTACTGTGGGTAAGTCTTTGCTGTCGTCCAGCATTCTGTTTTTGTTTACTTTGCAGCCAGTTCAGTTTTAGTTTAGTTCTGCATAGCCTTCCCTAAGCTTCAATGCCTTTTCTTAGCGGCACTCACCTTTTGTTTATTTTTTATTTAAGTATTAGATACATTTTACCTGCACCCTGCCTCCCGCTGTTTCCCACATCTACAAAGCAATTAGCTACCTGCTGCCACCTACTGATATGGAAGAGTATTGCACTGCTGAGCTCGAGACAGCACCGACACTCAACAACAACTAGAGATGCGCGGTTTGCGGGCACAACCGCGGAGTCCGCGGATTATCCGCGGATCGGGCGGATGAAATTAAAAAAAATTAGATTTTATCCGCGGGTCGGGTCGGGTCGGGTCCGGTCGGGTCGGGCCGGGTCGGGCGGTTGAAATAAAAAAAAATTAGATTTTAAATAGATTCAGGCGGGTGGCAGTTAAACCAATTCGGAAATATATATACATAGTTAAATGTTGTTACCCACATACGAAAAACGAGCAGGCACCTGCAGCATATGCCACAACAGAAAAAAAAAGAAAAAAAGAGATGGACACTTTTACGGAGCGGAGAAGGGACGCCTCGCCGGGGTCCGGGACCGAGGCTCCTTCCCCCGAGAGGGCCCCACCGGGAGCCGTAGCTGAGGCGATCCGCGAGAAGGGCCCGACGCACGTCCAGGGTCACCACCGCGCCCACCGCACCGACACCCCGCCTCGTCCGCCTTCGCCGCGGCCGGCGTCACGCGCAGCAGGTAAGCAGCTTACCTGCCCGCCACCCCCGTGGCCGGGGGCTCGTAACAGGGGTCACTCCGCGCGCTCCGCCCGCGCAGCTTACCTGCCCGCCACCCCTGTTGCCGGGGGCGCGTAACAGGGGTCACTCCGCGCGCAGTGCGCTCACGAAAGGGGTGGGGCTCACCCTGGTTGATATAGACAGCAGGACGGTGGCCATGGAAGTCGAAACCCGCTAAGGAGTGTGTAACAACCCACCTGCCGAATCAACTAGCCCTGAAAATGGATGGCGCTGGAGCGTCGGGCCCATACCCGGCCGTCGCCGGCAGCGAGACGCGCTTGGAGGTGCGCTCAGCGCGGCTCCCATATGATTGCGCACTGGTGTGCGTCTGGGTCGTGACAGCGTGGCACGCGAATGTCTGTGCTGCATTGGATCAGTCTCCTTTCTTTAACAGGCAAAAGCTTTATAACCTCACTAATGCCTTGCATCGTCTATATTAGATATATAACAACGGGCGGGTGCGGTTCTGATCAATTGTTACATCGGGTGGATGGCGGATGGTTGACGACTTTCTGATGCGGTTGCGGATGAAATAATTGCCTATCCGCGCATCTCTAACAACAACACATCATTTGCAGACTATAATTACTTGTTTGCAAAAAATATTTTTAACCCAAATAGGTGAAATTAGATAATCTCCCACAGCACACCAGACTGTATCTCACGGCACACTAGTGTGCCGCTACACAGTGGTTGAAAAACACTGGTGTAGAAGATGGGGAAATAGTTACAAACGTACACTTAATTTACTAACCGTGTTACAAAAAATATCAGACTGAATAATACATAATGTTGGATATAGAGAACATTCAAACCTTTTGTTTATTCCATCAAAAATATTGAAATTCAATGATTTGGTGCGTTTGCAAACAGCTAAAATTATGTAAACTATAACCTGCTAGCCAGGAATGTACAACAATTATTCTCCAAAAAATATTTTAATGTAAAACATTTGTATGCACGTACAACACTGACGAAGTTTAGCATATCAGTATGTGGAATTCAATAATGACATTAATTAAGAAAGAAGTCAAACAAAGTACAGTTTAAGAATCTCTTCAAACTACAAGTGTTCACAAAGTACAAAGAAGAAGAATTATGTTTAAACATCTTGAGCGTTAATAATAGACGTATTTAATATTTATTTATTCATGTGTCTCATGTTATTTCCTGGTTTATTTATTTATTTCTAACAAATGTGTTAGAAATTGCAATGACACAAAATGGGAAAGATTAAATAAGCTCTGCTCCCTCCTTCTACTTTTCAGACATGCTGTAATGAGAAACAGTAAATATGTCATGTATCATATTGTAATTGTATGCATGTTTGAGATAAACTAACACCATGACCACTGTAGTTATCTTGTTAATCTTCTGCATATTAATCCTGTTTCATTTTGCTTGACAACACTTTTAACATCATGTTCATATTAATAGAAACCATGTCTGTTCCTCGAACAAACATGAATCCACCCGTCCCTCCTATTGTGATATAAATGTGCTATTTTAAGATGGAAGTTATTTGGTAAAAAGATAACCTTTTTGTAGTCACATTTCCCATGGAGAAGACCATATTATTGTATGTATTCCATTTTGCATAGCTGGTCACTACCGGATCAATTGCTCATTAGCGCACAGTAACATTACTTCGACAAATTGCCCCGGAATGCGTTGCCAAAGCCGTTTCAGAGATTTTGAGTTATTCCGCAATTCGAATTTAAACAGATTAATCATGATGATGGATTAATTCATCTACAATATTGGGTTATTTTGACAGCCCTGGGAAAATATGTGACGTACAGGTACGTTTAGCACCTACAATTCAAGGTGAGGAATTTAGGCCATCCATCCATCTTCTTCCGCTTCGCGGGGGCAGCAGCTTAAGCAGGGAAGCCCAGACTTTCCTCTCCCCAGCCACTTCGTCCAGCTCCTCCCGGGGGATCCCGAGGCGTTCCCAGGCCAGCCGGGAGACATAGTCTTCCCAGCGTGTCCTGGGTCTTCCCCGTGGCCTCCTACCGGTCGGACGTGCCCGAAACACATTCGTAGGGAGGCGTTCGGGTGGCACCCTGACCAGATGCCCGAACCACCTCATCTGGCTCCTCTCGATGTGGAGGAGCAGCGGCTTTACTTTGAGCTCCTCCCGGATGACAGAGCTTCTCACCCTATCTCTAAGGGAGAGCCCCGCCACCCGGCGGAGGAAACTCATTTCGGCCGCCTGTACCCGTGATCTTGTCCTTTCGGTCATAACCCAAAGCTCATGACCATAGGTGAGGATGGGAACGTAGATCGACCGGTAAATTGAGAGCTTTGCCTTCCGGCTCAGCTCCTTCTTCACCACAACGGATCGATACAGCGTCCGCATTACTGAAGATGCCGCACCGATCCGCCTGTCGATCTCACGATCCACTCTTCCCCCACTCGTGAACAAGACTCCGAGGTACTTGAACTCCTCCACTTGGGGCAAGATCTCCTCCCCAACCCGGAGATGGCACTCCACCCTTTTACGGGAGAGAACCATGGACTCGGACTTGGAGGTGCTGATTCTCATCCCAGTCGCTTCACACTCGGCTGCGAACCGATCCAGTGAGAGCTGAAGATCTTGGCCGGAGGAAGCCATCAGGACCACATCATCTGCAAATAGCAGAGACCTAATCCTGCAGCCACCAAACCAGATCCCCTCAACGCCTTGACTGCGCCTAGAAATTCTGTCTATAAAGGTTATGAACAGAATCGGTGACAAAGGGCAGCCTTGGCGGAGTCCAACCCTCACTGGAAACGTGTCCGACTTACTGCCGGCAATGCGGACCAAGCTCTGACACTGATTATACAGGGAGCGAACCGCCACAATCAGACAGTCCGTTACCCCATACTCTCTGAGCACTCCCCACAGGACTTCCCGAGGGACACGGTCGAATGCCTTCTCCAAGTCCACAAAGCACATGTAGACTGGTTGGGCAAACTCCCATGCACCCTCAAGGACCCTGCCGAGAGTATAGAGCTGGTCCACAGTTCCACGACCAGGACGAAAACCACACTGTTCCTCCTGAATCCGAGGTTCGACTATCCGGCGTAGCCTCCTCTCCAGTACACCTGAATAGACCTTACCGGGAAGGCTGAGGAGTGTGATCCCACGATAGTTGGAACACACCCTCCGATTCCCCTTCTTAAAGAGAGGAACCACCACCCCGGTCTGCCAATCCAGAGGTACCGCCCCCGATGTCCACGCGATGTTGCAGAGTTTAGGCAAATATTGTAATTCTTTTGTTGAGCTTACCTGCTGAAAATATCCGTTGAGATGGTCTCCAGGTAGAATAAGGCATCGGCTATCTGATGAACAGCTTCTTCTCGCCTCAGGTCCGGCTGGATGAGAGGCACCGAATACACCTGGCCCTCCAGGCAGTGCTTCTGGGTCATCCTGCAAAGTCATCGCCAGCTTTTCAATCAAGTCTCAATGATTGATGCATTGCAAGTGGGGGCTCTCCCACAAAAGTATTGGAACATTGAGTCCAATTCCTTTAGTTTTGTTGTGGACCAAAAACATTTAGGTTTGACATGAAAAGATGAATATGGGACAAGAGATCAACATTTTAGCTTTTATTTCCAGGTATTTACATCTGGACTGATACACAACTTAGAAGATAGCACCTTTTATTTGAACCTACCCATTTTTCATGAGAGCAAAAGTATTGGAACATGTGACTGACATGTCAATCAATCAATCAATCAATGTTTATTTATATAGCCCTAAATCACAAGTGTCTCAAAGGGCTGCACAAGCCACAACGACATCCTCGGTACAAAGCCCACATAAGGGCAAGGAAAAACTCACCCCAGTAGGACGTCGATGTGAATGACTATGAAAAACCTTGGAGAGGACCGCATATGTGGATAACCCCCCCCCTCTAGGGGAGACCGAAAGCAATGGATGTCGAGTGGGTCTGACATAATATTGTGAGAGTCCAGTCCATAGTGGATCCAACATAATAGTAAGAGTCCAGTCCATAGTGGATCTAACATAATAGTGTAAGAGTCCAGTCCATAGTGGATCCAACATAATAGTAAGAGTCCAGTCCATAGTGGATCTAACATAATAGTGTGAGAGTCCAGTCCATAGTGGATCTAACATAATATTGTGAGAGTCCAGTCCATAGTGGATCCAACATAATAGTAAGAGTCCACTCCGTAGTGGGGCCAGCAGGACACCATCCCGAGCGGAGACGGGTCAGCAGCGCAGAGATGTTCCCAGCCGATGCACAGGCGAGCGGTCCACCCCCGGGTCCCGACTCACTTCATCCATGGCCACCGGACCTGTGCCCCCCCCCCACAAGGAATAGGGGAGCAGAGGAGAAAAGAAAAGAAATGGCAGATCAACTGGTCTAACAGGGGGGCTATTTAAAGGCTAGAGTATACAAATGAGTTTTAAGATGGGACTTAAATGCTTCTACTGAGGTAGCATCTCTAATTGTTACCGGGAGGGCATTCCATAGTACTGGAACCCGAATAGAAAACGCTCTATAGCCCGCAGACTTTTTTTGGGCTCTGGGAATCACTAATAAGCCGGAGTTCTTTGAACGCAGATTTCTTGCCGGGACATATGGTACAATGCAATCGACAAGATAGGACGGAGCTAGACCGTGTAGTATTTTATACGTAAGTAGTAAAACCTTAAAGTCACATCTTAAGTGCACAGGAAGCCAGTGCAGGTGAGCCAGTATAGGCGTAATATGATCAAACTTTCTTGTTCTTGTCAAAAGTCTAGCAGCCGCATTTTGTACCAATTGTAGTCTTTTAATGCTAGACATAGGGAGACCCGAAAATAATACGTTACAGTAGTCGAGACGAGACGTAACGAACGCATGAATAATGATCTCAGCGTCGCTAGTGGATAAAATAGAACGAATTTTAGCGATATTACGGAGATGAAAGAAGGCCGTTTTAGTAACACTCTTAATGTGTGATTCAAACGAGAGAGTTGGGTGGAAGATAATACCCAGATTCTTTACTGATTCGCCTTGTGTAATTGTTTGGTTGTCAAATGTTAAGGTGGTATTATTAAATAAATGTCGGTGTTTAGCAGGACCGATAATCAGCATTTCCGTTTTCTTGGCGTTGAGTTGCAAGAAGTTAGCGGACATCCATTGTTTAATTTCATTAAGACACGCCTCCAGCTGACTACAATCCGGCGTGTTGGTCAGCTTTAGGGGCATGTAGAGTTGGCTGTCATCAGCATAACAATGAAAGCTAACACCGTATTTGCGTATGATGTCGCCTAGCGGCAGCATGTAAATACTGAAGAGTGCAGGGCCAAGAACCGAACCCTGAGGAACTCCGCACGTTACCTTAACATAGTCCGAGGTCACATTATTATGGGAGACGCACTGCATCCTGTCAGTAAGATAAGAGTTAAACCACGACAAAGCTAAGTCTGACATACCAATACGTGTTTTGATACGCTCTAATAAAATATTATGATCGACGGTATGGAAAGCAGCGCTAAGATCAAGAAGCAGCAACATAGATGACGCATCAGAATCCATCGTTAGCAGTAGATCATTAGTCATTTTTGCGAGGGATGTGTGTTTTGTTGCCCAGGTGTCTCCACATGACATTGATTATTCAAACAAAAAATTGCACTGAATGTCTGAGCTCAGTTTCAGATTGGGTAGGATAGGTTTTGCCTGTGCAGACTGCATCTAGAGGTGGAACCAACATGAAAACCGGAGAGCTGTCTATGGGTGAAAAAGAAGCAATTGTGAATCTGAGAGAAGATGGACAATCAATCAGACATTGGCCATAGCCAGTCCAACCATTTGGAATGTCCTGAAGAAGAAAGAAACCACTGGTGTACTAAGCAACTGATATCGAACAGGTAAACCAAGGAAAACTTTAGCAGTTGATGACAGAAACATTGTAAGAGCTATAAAGAAAGACCCTACAATTATTGTTAGAGACATCAGCAACAACCTCCAGAGGGCAGGAGTGAAGGTATCCCAATCTACTGTTGGCAGAAGACTTCATGAACAGAAGTACAGAGGCTACACCAGAAGATGCAAACCACTCATTAGCAAGAAGAATAGGAAGGCCAGGCTGGAATTTGCCAAAAGGTACAGAGATGAGCCTAAAAATTTATGAGAAAAAGTTTTATGGACTGATGAGACAAAGATTAACTTCTTCCAAAGTGATGGAAAGGCGAACATTTGGAGAAAGAAAGGATCTGCTCATGATCCAAAACATACAAGCTCATCCGTGAAACATCATGTCATGGCTTGGGCTTGCATGGCTTCTTCTGGGACCTCATCTTCATTGATGATTGTAACACATGATGGCAGCAGCAAAATGAACTCAGAAGTCTACAGAAACATTTTGTCTGCTAATTTAAAGAAAAATGCAACCAAACCGATTGGGAGATCCTTCATCATGCAGCAAGATAACCACCCAAAACAAGAAAGGAGTTGATCAGGGGCAAGAAGTGGAAGGTTTTCGACTGACCAAGTCAGTCTCCAGACTTAAACCCAATAGAGCATTCATTTGACCTGCTGAAGAGGAGACTGGAGGGAGTAATTCCCCAAAACAACAACTGAAAAAGGCTACGGTGAAAGCCTGGAAAAGCGTCACAAAAGAAGAATACAAAAGTTTGGTGATGTCAATGCTAGTGATGGGTTGATGAGGCGTCATGAAGCGTTTCGACACATTGCAAAACTGTATTGATACTGTGTCGATACTGTGTCACTAAATACTGACATCTGCTGGACATTAAAAATCCCTACAGGCAACCTATGGAACGACTCAACTGACACTGATTTGATGCCCTAGTACAGGGGTCACCAACCTTTTTGAAACCAAAAACTACTTCTTGGGTACTGATTAATGCGAAGGGCTACCAGTTTGATACACACTTAAATAAATAAATATATTGTCATTTGTAAGTTACACGTAAGTGTGATTCAAACAAGAATAGCTAAATAAATAAATGTATATATATAAAAAAAAAAGGGTATTTCTGTCTGTCATTCCGTTGTACATTTTTTTTTCCTTTTACGGAAGGTTTTTCTAGAGAATAAATGATGAAAAAAACACTTAATTGAACGGTTTAAAAGAGGAGAAAACACGAAAAAAAAATCAAATAACATTTTGAAACATAGTTTATCTTTAATTTCGACTCTTTAAAATTCAAAATTCAACCGACAAAAAGAAGAGAAAAACTAGCTAATTTGAATCTTTTTGAAAAAATTAAAAAAATAATTTATGGAACATCATTAGTCATTTTTCCTGATTAAGATAAATTTTAGAATTTTGATGACATGTTTTAAATTGGTTAAAATCCAATCTGCACTTTGTCAGAATATTTAACAAATTGGACCAAGCTATATTTCTAACAAAGACAAATCAGTATTTCTTCTAGATTTTCCAAAACAAACATTTTTAAAAGAAATTCAAAATACTTTGAAATTAGATTTAAATTTAATTCTACAGATTTTCTAGATTTGCCAGAATAATCTTTTTGAATTTTAATCATAGTAAGTTTGAAGAAATATTTCACAAATATTCTTCGTCGAAAAAACAGAAGCTAAAATATGTATTATTCTTTACAATGAAAAAAAAAATAATTTACTTGAACATTGATTTAAATTGTCAGGAAAGAAGAGGAAGACATTTAAAAGGTAAAAAGGTATATGTGTTTAAAAATCCTAAAATCATTTTTAAGGTTGTGTTTTTTCTCTAAAATTCTATTTCTAAAAGTAATAAGAAGCAAAGTAAAAAAAATAAATGAATTTATTTAAACAAGTGAAGACCAAGTCTTTAAAATATTTTCATGGATTTTCAAATTCTATTTGAGTTTTGTCTCTTTTAGAATTAAAAATGTCAAGCAAAGCGAGACCAGCTTGCTAATAAATAAATGACATTTAAAAAATAGAGGCAGCTCACTGGTAAGTGCTGCTCTTTGAGCTATTTTTAGAACAGGCCAGCGGGCGACTGATCTGGTCCTTACGGGCTACCTGGTGACCGCGGGCACCGCGTTGGTGACCCCTGCCCTAGTATATACAATAATATAAACCAAGTCATTGTATTTCATTTAGGATTATTTCATATCTTCATTTAAATAAAAATATATTTGTATCTTTTTTAGATACAGTCAATAAATAATGTGAACATGTATCATAACATGGAAATCTAAGAGAACGTGTTGTGGATGATTGTCTTATTCAATTGAATCTATTTTATATGTTCCAATACTTTTGCTCACCTAAAAATGTTGTGTTCCATTACAAAAGGTGCTCTCTTCTAAGTTGTGTATCAGATCCAGATGTAAATACCTGGAAATAAAAGCTGAAATGTTCATCTTTTGATGTCAAACCCAAATGTTTTCAGTCTACAACACAAATGAAGGAATTGGCCTCACTGTTCCAATACTTTTGGAGGGCACTGTACAGTATGCATGTACAGTACACAGAATATCAACATCAACATCTCCACTCCGTTGCTTGATGTAGGGATTCTGCATTGGACAGTTTTTAGAACTGATTATGACCATTTACACATTCCTATAACATAGGAACTACTGTTTCACTCTCATAGGACTCTCACATGACTGGAGCGAACACTGTTGCTTGTTTCAGTTTGTACATCTCAATCCTGAATATGTCACCATTACTAAACCTACATACAGTACTTACTAGCAAACAATGAATAAGGAATAGGCGATAAACCTACATACAGTACTTACTAGCAAACAGTGAGTAAGGAATAGGCGATAAACCTGCATACAGTACTTACTAGCAAACAGTGAGTAAGGAATAGGCGATAAACCTACATACAGCACTTACTAGCAAACAGTGAGTAAGGAATAGGTGATAAACCTACATACAGTACTTACTAGCAAACAATGAATAAGGAATAGGCGATAAACCTGCATACAGTACTTACTAGCAAACAGTGAGTAAGGAATAGGCGCTAAACCTGCATACAGTACTTACTAGCAAACAGTGAGTAAGGAATAGGTGATAAACCTACATACAGTACTTACTAGCAAACAGTGAGTAAGGAATAGGTGATAAACCTACATACAGTACTTACTAGCAAACAGTGAGTAAGGAATAGGTGATAAACCTGCATACAGTACTTACTAGCAAACAATGAATAAGGAATAGGTGATAAACCTACATACAGTACTTACTAGCAAACAATGAATAAGGAATAGGTGATAAACCTGCATACAGTACTTACTAGCAAACAGTGAGTAAGGAATAGGCGATAAACCTGCATACAGCACTTACTAGCAAACAGTGAGTAAGGAATAGGTGATAAACCTACATACAGTACTTACTAGCAAACAATGAATAAGGAATAGGCGATAAACCTGCATACAGTACTTACTAGCAAACAGTGAGTAAGGAATAGGCGCTAAACCTGCATACAGTACTTACTAGCAAACAGTGAGTAAGGAATAGGTGATAAACCTACATACAGTACTTACTAGCAAACAGTGAGTAAGGAATAGGTGATAAACCTACATACAGTACTTACTAGCAAACAGTGAGTAAGGAATAGGTGATAAACCTGCATACAGTACTTACTAGCAAACAATGAATAAGGAATAGGTGATAAACCTACATACAGTACTTACTAGCAAACAATGAATAAGGAATAGGTGATAAACCTGCATACAGTACTTACTAGCAAACAGTGAGTAAGGAATAGGCGATAAACCTACATACAGTACTTACTAGCAAACAGTGAGTAAGGAATAGGTGATAAACCTACATACAGTACTTACTAGCAAACAATGCATAAGGAATAGGTGATAAACCTGCATACAGTACTTACTAGCAAACAATGAATAAGGAATAGGAGATAAACCTACATACAGTACTTACTAGCAAACAATGAATAAGGAATAGGCGATAAACCTGCATACAGTACTTACTAGCAAACAGTGAGTAAGGAATAGGCGCTAAACCTGCATACAGTACTTACTAGCAAACAGTGAGTAAGGAATAGGTGATAAACCTACATACAGTACTTACTAGCAAACAGTGAGTAAGGAATAGGTGATAAACCTACATACAGTACTTACTAGCAAACAGTGAGTAAGGAATAGGTGATAAACCTGCATACAGTACTTACTAGCAAACAATGAATAAGGAATAGGCGATAAACCTGCATACAGTACTTACTAGCAAACAATGAATAAGGAATAGGTGATAAACCTGCATACAGTACTTACTAGCAAACAGTGAGTAAGGAATAGGCGATAAACCTACATACAGTACTTACTAGCAAACAGTGAGTAAGGAATAGGTGATAAACCTACATACAGTACTTACTAGCAAACAATGCATAAGGAATAGGTGATAAACAGTGAGTAAGGAATAGGTGATAAACCTACATACAGTACTTACTAGCAAACAGTGAGTAAGGAATAGGTAATAAACCTACATACAGTACTTACTAGCAACCAATGAATAAGGAATAGGCGATAAACCTGCATACAGTACTTACTAGCAAACAGTGAGTAAGGAATAGGTGAGAAACCTACATACAGTACTTACTAGCAAACAATGAGTAAGGAATAGGCGATAAACCTGCATACAGTACTTACTAGCAAACAATGAATAAGAAATAGACGATAAACCTACATACAGTACTTACTAGCAAACAGTGAGTAAGGAATAGGTGATAAACCTGCATACAGTACTTACTAGCAAACAGTGAATAAGGAATAGGTGATAAACCTACATACAGTACTTACTAGCAAACAATGAATAAGGAATAGGTGATAAACCTACATACAGTACTTACTAGCAAACAATGAGTAAGGAATAGGCGATAAACCTGCATACAGTACTTACTAGCAAACAATGAATAAGGAATAGGTGATAAACCTGCATACAGTACTTACTAGCAAACAATGAATAAGGAATAGGTGATAAACCTACATACAGTACTTCCTAGCAAACAGTGAGTAAGGAATAGGTGATAAACCTACATACAGTACTTACTAGCAAACAATGAATAAGGAATAGGCGATAAACCTGCATACAGTACTTACTAGCAAACAATGAATAAGAAATAGACGATAAACCTACATACAGTACTTACTAGCAAACAGTGAGTAAGGAATAGGCGATAAACCTACATACAGTACTTACTAGCAAACAGTGAGTAAGGAATAGGTGATAAACCTACATACAGTACTTACTAGCAAACAATGAATAAGGAATAGGTGATCAACCTACATACAGTACTTACTAGCAAACAGTGAGTAAGGAATAGGCGATAAACCTGCATACAGTACTTACTAGCAAACAATGAATAAGGAATAGGTGATAAACCTACATACAGTACTTACTAGCAAACAGTGAGTAAGGAATAGGTGATAAACCTGCATACAGTACTTACTAGCAAACAATGAATAAGGAATAGGTGATAAACCTACATACAGTACTTACTAGCAAACAAGAAAGTCAAGCTTTGTCGGCTAATCGAAGCACGTAGATTTACCACTAAAAAGTTAGTTAACGCAAATAAAAAGCAGTTACATGCCAAGCGTCATTTATAGCATCTCGTTTTTAAAAAACAAACAAACGACTTACCTGACCATCGATGTTGTGTGCCTGTCAACAACAACAACAACAACAACAACAACAACAGGGCATGAATAGCAGACAGTAGAAGCTAGCTGTTAGCATTAGCATAACAACAACCACCAAGCACTTCCGCTTCAACGAGTCATGTGACCTACAGTTATTCAAAAGAGGCGTTCACTGCACATGGAAATCCCAAATTCGAAATTAAAATTATTATTTGAGGGGGATAAACGGCAAAAAAAAAAATGGATGAATGGGTGGACTCGCGAGTGCTCCGAATACATAATACGATAATAGACCGCCCATTAAACATTGGGACTTGGGCAAATCGAAAACGGCGACTAATGGCACTAATTCACTTCTTGTGGCTAACCCGCAGTTTTTTTTACTCTACTTGTTTTTTGTATCTTTGACTCTTATAATGTAAAAAAAAAAAAAAAGCCAGTTACAAAAAAAATGAAGATTTTTTGTTCATTAGTATTTTCATAAAAGACCAAATTAAATGATGAAAGTGACTCAAAAACGACAAAGTTACAACAGACGGTGTGACACGGACGCTCTCTAGCGTTCATTTCCCTAAACGGAAGTGACGTCAACCTACGCTTGCTATTTTTATTGCACCTTTACTCAGTGTATAGTTGTCTTTTATTTGTGTCTTGTTAATGCGGAAGCGGATGTGACGTCACTAACCAGCAGCTTTTGACTCTAACTACTTGTTTTGGTATGTTTAACGCTTATAATGTAAAAAAAATAAATAAAAAAAGTTACAAAAAAAATGAAGATTTTTCGTTCTTTAGTATTTTCTTAAAATACCAAATTAAATGATGAAAGTGACTCAAAAACGACAAAGTTACAACAGACGGTGTGACACGCGCGCCCTCTGGCGTTCATTTCCCTAAACGGAAGTGACGTCAAGTTACGCTTACTATTTTTATTGCACCTTTACTCAGTGTATAGTTGTCTTTTATTTGTGTCTTGTTAATGCGGAAGCGGATGTGACGTGACTAACCAGCAGCTTTTGACTCTAACTACTTGTTTTTGTATGTTTAACACTTATAATGTAAAAAATAAAAATAAAAAAAAAGTAACAAAAGTTACAAAAAAAGGAAGATTTTTAGTTCTTTAGTATTTTCTTAAAATACCAAATTAAATGATGAAAGTGACTCAAAAACGACAAAGTTACAACAGACGGTGTGACACGGGCGCCCTCTGGCGTTCATTTCCCTAAACGGAAGTGACGTCAAGTTACGCTTACTATTTTTATTGCACCTTTACTCAGTGTATAGTTGTCTTTTATTTGTGCCTTGTTAATGCAGAAGCGGATGTGACGTGACTAACCATCAGCTTTTGACTCTAACTACTTTGTTTTGGTATGTTTAACGCTTATAATGTAAAAAAAAAAAAAAAAAAAAAAAAAAATTACAAAAAAAAAATGAAGATTTTTCGTTCTTTAGTATTTTCTTAAAATACCAAATTAAATGATGAAAGTGACTCAAAAACGACAAAGTTACAACAGACGGTGTGACACGGGCGCCCTCTGGACGTCAACTTACGCTTACTATTTTTATTGCACCTTTACTCAGTGTATAGTTGTCTTTTATTTGTGTATTGTTAATACGGAAGCGGATATGACGTGCCTAACCAGCAGCTTGTTGACTCTATCTACTTGTTTTGGTATGTTTAACGCTTATAATGTAAATAAATAAATAAATAAATAAATAACAAAAGTTACAAAAAAAATGAAGATTTTTCGTTCTTTAGTATTTTCTTAAAATACCAAATTAAATGATGAAAGTGACTCAAAAACGACAAAGTTACAACAGACGGTGTGACACGGGCGCCCTCTGGCGTTCATTTCCCTAAACGGAAGTGACGTCAAGTTACGCTTACTATTTTTATTGCACCTTTACTCAGTGTATAGTTGTCTTTTATTTGTGTCTTGTTAATGCGGAAGCGGATATGACGTAACTAACCAAGTGCTTATTGACTCTATCTGCTTGTTTTTGGTATGTTTAACGCTTAAAATGTACAAAAAACAAACAAACAAAAAAACAGTTTAAAAAAAATGAAGATTTTTTGTTCTTTATTATTTTCTTAAAGGACCAAATTAAATGATGAAAGTGACTCAAAAACGACAACATTACAACAGACGGTGTGACACGAGCGCTGTCACGCCAAATTTCTTCCCCCTACAAAAACCTTCCCCCCCATTTACTTTCGGGGTCATTTTCTCCTACGTCATTTCCTCTTACGTCATTGACAGCGATCTATGACTGCCCGTCGCTGGAAGGATACTTGTTTTTTGTTTTTTTTATAATATAGCGTTAACAAAACGTCTGTATTAATCGGACAAATTAACTTGAGGATATTCCTGACTGCACATTTGACGGAGAATTAAACGATTTTTGATTCGTTTTCCACGGGTCAACACTACTTCAGGGTTAATTTTTCTTTCAGACGGATGGGTTTTAGGTTGATATTGTTGGCAAACACGATTTACTGAGATTCACTCTAACTTCGAGTAAGAACATACCTTTACTCAGAGGTGGGTAGTAACGCGCTACATTTACTCCGTTACATCTACTTGAGTAACTTTTGGGATAAATTGTACTTCTAAGAGTAGTTTTAATGCAACATACTTTTACTTTTACTTGAGTATATTTATAGAGAAGAAACGCTACTTTTATTCAGCTACTTTTATCTACATTCAGCTCGCTACTCGCTACTAATTTTGATCGATCTGTTAATGCACGCTTTGTTTGTTTTGGTCTGTCAGACAGACCTTCATAGTGCCTGCGTTTCAACAAATACAGTCACTGGTGACGTTCACTCCGTTCCACCAATCAGATGCAGTCACTGGTGACGTTGGACCAATCAAACAGAGCCAGGTGGTCACATGACTTGACTTAAACAAGTTGAAAAACTAATTGGGGTGTTACCATTTAGTGGTCAATTGTACAGAATATATACTGTACTGTGCAATCTACTAATAAAAGTTTCAATCAATCAATCAAAAGTGTGAAGGAAAAAAGACCCTTTTTTTATTTCAACCGTACATCCCGTCAAAGGCCTAAAGACTGACTGCACAGTTCCTGTCTTCACAATAAAAGTGCCGCTCCATCGCGACTGCGCTTTCAAAATAAGAGTCTCCGAAAGCCAGCGCAAACAAGCTAGCAAGCTACGGAGTTTGCCGCCAATGTATTTCTTGTAAAGTGTATAAAAACGAATATGGAAGCTGGACAAATAAGAAGCCAAAAACCAACCACTTTCATGTGGTATTAGACAGAAAGGAGGAACTTTTTTTCTCCTCCATTTGAAAACGTGGACGTTATCATCACTACTGTCTGATTACAATCAATGCAAGTCATCAGAATCAGGTAATACACCAACTTATATTCTTGTCTTCATTAAAGAAAGGAATCTATATGTGTTAAACATGCATGTATATTCATTAAAACACCTTTAACATGTAAACAAAAACGGCAAAATAAATAAATATAAATGATATACTGTATATATCAATGTATGTGTATATATGTGTATATATATATATACATATATATATATATATATATATATGATATGTGTGTGTATGTTACTCATCAGTTACTCAGTACTTGAGTAGTTTTTTCACAACATACTTTTTACTTTTACTCAAGTAAATATTTGGGTGACTACTCCTTACTTTTACTTGAGTAATAAATCTCTAAAGTAACAGTACTCTTACTTGAGTACAATTTCTGGCTACTCTACCCACCTCTGCCTTTACTGTATGCGGCTGGTCCGTGGTAGCCCAGTATTGAGACGTGAGTATAGGAGCAGTTTTTAGCAAATAATAAAAATAATTGCCAACAACCCCGATAATAACCCTGACATGACTTTGAATTCTCTACAATTCTAAACTTTGCCCTCCGTGTCAAGTCACTTTCCGTAATGAGCCAATTATCAGTTGAGGTATAATTGAAGCGGCCTAATAATAAGTAGATTCCCAATTGTTTGTACATAATGTAAATAGCACTGCACATATGTACCTCAGTGAAGTCAGATGACCCGTGGTCAGACACACGACAATATTTAGAATAAGAACATAAAAATAAAGAAAAACCTTGGGTATTTCTTCAAGACTTTAAAATGAGGCAAACAACTGCAATGTAAAATGATTTTTTATTGTTTACAACATTTTTGTTCCAAACATTGTTAAAGTACAGACATTTAACAGTATTATATATTAATTAATATTTTTTGCACGTTACCACGAAGACAGAAGTTCCCGGTGTTGTACCGAAATCTGTTACCCATCGGAATTTGTAACTCCAGGGGGCGATATTCCCATGATGTTTGTTTGATGGTTAAACGGCAAGCCCAAAGAGGAGGAGAAGAAGAACGCTTGCGTAAATGGCGTATACTATCCTGCTGAAACGTCAGTTGTCAGAATTTCAGCATTAATAATAACAATGGACTCATACTATAATGAAAGTAAATCATTGATTTCCAGAATATGTGTAATTTATTAATGCTGAAATTCTGACAACTGACGTTTCAGCATTCAGGATAGTTTACGCCATTTACGCAAGCGTTCTTCTTCTCCTCCTCTTTGGGCTTGCCGTTTAACCATCAAACAAACGTCATGGGAACATCGCCCCCTGGAGTTACAAATTCCGATGGGTAACAAATTTCGGTACCTAACACTCCGCCCGGAATTTTTCGAAGCCTGCTGGTGTTTGACATAAGTCTCCTGGGAAAGATAAAAACAAATGTCATTCAGTGACACCACCATTTTCAGGAGAATTGTATTCTATCGATCGCTGTCAATGACGTAAGAGGAAATGACGTAAGTAAGAGGAAATGACGTAAGAGAAAATGACCCCGGAAGTAAATGGGGGGAGGTTTTTGTAGGGGGAAGAAATTTGGCGTGACAGCGCCCTCTGGCGATCATTTTTTCCCCCCACGGAAGTGACGTCACGCTCAGGTCTGAAATGGCACGTATTTCGAACGTTTGCCTCTCGACACAGCGGAAGTGTTTTCTTTACGAGCTGTTTGAAAAAGTATTTTTCCCCACGCCGAATTTTGTCGATAATAGCTTAATAATGATACTTAGTTTTGGTGACCTTTACTTAGCAGAAACAGACAAGTATAAACGTCAAGCGATGGCAGCGGACGCCGGTCCCCCCTCTCCCTTGACGGACGACCTTCCTCGGTATGACTGAGTGTTAGGTGGTGGGTCCCATCATGCATTGCGACACACAGAGAGTTGTGTAAATACATTTTAGCTGAATGTGTTGTGAAGAAAGACTTGGACATTAGACAATGTCGGTGTAATATGATTTAGAGAACATTATATTGTGACTCATTATTTAGTTGTAATATGGACCATGATTGTGAAGGGTGTGGTGGATAATGACCACCCTCAAAGTAACATGGGAATGGTAGCCTTGCTCAGTGGCAGTATCGTAGCCCATGAAGTCTATCTGAGGCGCGATTATTGCTAGTTGAAAACTTTACCCAATACCCCGCCTGGACGACCTGCAATATGGTCGGCTATGGCAATTTTTGACAGTCCCTACGGGGATTATCTCTTCTGTTTAAAACAAGAATACCACTGATATTCTAGAAAGATTATAAAACCTACACGATTACGATTATCGTAATAAACTGGATATTCATATATATATATGTATATATATATGTATCCATCCATCTTCCGCCTATCCGAGGTCGGTTCGCGGGGGCAGCAGCCTAAGCAGGGAAGCCCAGACTTATAACCATATACATATATATATATATATATATATATATATATACATATATATATATATATATATTAGAGATGCGCGGATAGGCAATTATTTCATCCGCAACCGCATCAGAAAGTCGTCAACCATCCGCCATCCACCCGATCTAACATTTGATCAGAACCGCACCCGCCCGTTGTTATGTATCTAATATAGACGATGCAAGGCATTAGTGAGGTTATAAAGCGTTTGCCTGTTAAAGAAAGGAGACTGATCCAATGCAGCACAGACATTCGCGTGCCACGCTGTCACGACCCAGACGCACACCAGTGCGCAATCATATGGGAGCCGCGCTGAGCGCACCTCCAAGCGCGTCTCGCTGCCGGCGACGGCCGGGTATATGGGCCCGACGCTCCAGCGCCATCCATTTTCAGGGCTAGTTGATTCGGCAGGTGGGTTGTTACACAATCCTTAGCGGGTTCCGACTTCAGCTGCTGTCTATATCAACCAGGGTGAGCCCCACCCCTTTCGTGAGCGCACTGCGCGCGGAGTGACCCCTGTTACGCGCCCCCGGCAACTGGGGTGGCGGGTAGGTAAGCTGCGCGGGCGGAGCGCGCGGAGTGACCCCTGTTACGAGCCCCCGGCCACGGGGGTGGCGGGCAGGTAAGGTGCTTACCTGCTGCACGTGACGCCGGCCGCGGCGAAGGCGGACGAGGCGGGGTGTCGGTGCGGTGGGCGCGGTGGTGACCCTGGACGTGCGTCGGGCCCTTCTCGCGGATCGCCTCAGCTACGGCTCCCGGTGGGGCCCTCTCGGGGGAAGGGGCCTCGGTCCCGGACCCCGGCGAGGCGTCCCTTCTCCGCTCCGTAAAAGTGTCCATCTCTTTTTTCTTCTTCTTCTGTTGTGGCATATGCAGCAGGTGCCTGCTCGTTTTTCGTATGTGGGTAACAACATTTAACTATGTATATATATTTCCAAATTGGTTTAACTGCCACCCGCCTGAATCTATTTAAAATCTAATTTTTTTTTATTTCGACCACCCGACCCGACCCGCGGATAAAATCTAATTTTTTTTAATTTCATCCGCCCGATCCGCGGATAATCCGCGGACTCCGCGGTTGTGCCCGCAAACCGCGCATCTCTAATGTGTATATATATATAAATATATGGTCTTTTTTCACACATGTTTACTGTTGTTGTTCTTTAGATGGCTATGTTCTTACTTGCAATATATATAAATATAACTACATTCTGATTTGTTGCTCTTTTTTCATATATATATATATATATATATATATATATATATATATATATATATATATATATATATATATATATATATATATATATATATATATACTACATTCCGATTTGTTACTCTTTTTTCATACATGTTTACTGTTGTTGTTCTTTAGATGGCTATGTTCTTACTTGCAAACACACAACTGTTTACATTTTAGCAGACACATTATGCATATTTGCACAAAGTATCAGAAAGTTAACACTTTACAGTACAATTAGGTGTGATCATTTCCTTTGAGCACCACTAAAATGTGTTTCAGTGTAATAAAGTCATTTTACCAATTAGATAATTGGAATAATACTGAACAATCTGACAGTTGCAAGTAATTGTAACTGTGTCATACCATATTTACTACCCTAATTTTTGATAATCATACTTGCATAATTTATATAATCCTATGAGAATATTAGTCGGGTTTTTGTTTTGAACAGAAGAGATAGTCCCCGTAGGGACTGTCAAAAATTGCCATAGCCGACCATATTGCAGGTCGTCCAGGCGGGGTATTGGGTAAAGTTTTCAACTAGCAATAATCGCGCCTCAGATAGACTTCATGGGCTACGATACTGCCACTGAGCAAGGCTACCATTCCCATATTACTTTGAGGGTGGTCATTATCCACCACACCCTTCACAATCATGGTACATATTACAACTGATTCATGAGTCACAATATAATGTTCTCTAAATCATATTACACCAACATTGTCTAATGTCCAAGTCTTTCTTCACAACACATTCAGATATATATATATATATATTAGAGATTGTTGCGTTTTGGACCAGTTGTTCCTCCCAGGGAATTCAAGTCACAATTCGCTCCCAAGTTCTTTCCGACACTTAAAGCTGAGTTGAAAAACCACCAGAGACAGAATAGGTATTTTGTTGTATATTCTCAAAGCTTTGCCAATATACATTTTGATTGAGACCAGTCTAACCCTAGAACTTTCTATCGCGCCTCCCAAAATGGTCTGTCTTCCCAACGCCAAAAACCTCTCTTTCCTTCCCCCTCCCTAGCCATAACAAAATGCTAGTCAAAACACATTCCAAAGAACTCAAGGGCAACACACACAGTATACTTGCTGACAGAGCATCAAGAGAAGAAATGGAAGAAGTACAACTTAAATTCGGATATATGTAAATATCTGCCTCCGACAAGATGTACGATATATTATCGTCCGATGAATGCGTTAAAATGTAATATCGGTTTTTGTATTATCGGTATCGTTTTTTTATTTTATTTTTTTTAATTTTTTAATTTTTTTATTTATTTATTTTTTTTATTAAATCAACATAAAAAACACAAGATACACTTACAATTAGTGCACCAACCCAAAAAACCTCCCTCCCCCATTCACACTCATTCACACAAAAGGGTTGTTTCTTTCTGTTATTAATATTGTGGTAGGTTCCTACATTATATATCAATATATATCAATACAGTCTGCAAGGGATACAGTCCGTAAGCACACATGATTGTGCGTGCTGCTGCTCCACTAATAGTACTAACCTTTAACACTTCATTTGACTCATTTTCATTCATTACTAGTTTCTATGTAACTGTTTTTATATTGTTTTACTTTCTTTTTTATTCAAGAAAATGTTTTGAATTTATTTAACTTATTTTATTTAATTAATTAAAAGAAAAAAGTACCTTATCTTCACCATACCTGGTTGTCCAAATTAGGCATAATAATGTGTTAATTCCACCACTGTATATATCGGTTGATATCGGTATCGGTAATTAAAGATTTGGACAATATCGGATATCGGCAAAAAGCCATTATCGGACATCCCTAATATATATATATATATATATATATATATATATATATATATATATATATATATATATATATATATATATATATATATATATATAGCTGAATGTGTTGTAAAGAAAGACTTGGACATTAGACAATGTTGGTGTAATATGATTTAGAGAACATTATATTGTGACTCATGAATCAGTTGTAATATGTACCATGATTGTGAAGGGTGTGGTGGATAATGACCACCCTCAAAGTAACATGGGAATGGTAGCCTTGCTCAGTGGCAGTATCGTAGCCCATGAAGTCTATCTGAGGCGCGGTTATTGCTAGTTGAAAACTTTACCCAATACCCCGCCTGGACGATCTGCAATATGGTCGGCTATGGCAATTTTTGACAGTCCCTACGGGGACTATCTCTTCTGTTCAAAACAAGAACTCAACTAATACTCTCAAAGGATTATATAAATTATGTATATATGATTATTAAAAATCTGGGTAGTAAATATCGTATGACACAGTTACAATTAGTTGCAACTGTCAGATTGTTCAGTATTATTCCAATTATCTAATTGGTAAAATGACTTTATTACACTAAAACACATTTTAGTGGTGCTCAAAGGAAATGATCACACCTAATTGTACTGTAAAGTGTTAACTTTCTGATCAGATACTGATACTTTGTGCAAATATGCATATATATATATATATATATATATATATATATATATATATATATATATATATATATATATATATATATATATATATATATATGAAAAAGAGCAACAAATCAGAATGTAATATATATATATATATATATATATATATATATGTATGTGTGGGAAAAAAATCACAAGACTATTTCATCTCTACAGGCCTGTTTCATGAGGGGTTCCCTCAATCATCAAAAATCTCCTGATGATTGAGGCAACCCCTCATGAAACAGGCCTGTAGAGATGAAATAGTCTTGTGATTTTTTCCCACACATACATATATTGCGCTCTACCACGGTATCGAGCACTATTTTTTTTTGATAATCTTATTAAGACATATATATATATATATATATATATATATATATATGCTCTTTTTTCACACATGTTTACTGTTGTTGTTCTTTAGATGGCTATGTTCTTACTTGCAAACACACAACTGTTTACATTTTAGCAGACACATTATGCATATTTGCACAAAGTATCAGAAAGTTAACACTTTACAGTACAATTAGGTGTGATCATTTCCTTTGAGCACCACTAAAATGTGTTTTAGTGTAATAAAGTAATTTTACCAATTAGATAATTGGAATAATACTGAACATTCTGACGGTTGCGATTGATTGTAACTGGGACATACATTATTTACTACCCTAGTTTTCAATAAACATATTTGTTTATATTATATTATATAAAGTATCAGTTGAGTTGTTGTTTTGAACAGAAGATATAGTCCCCATAGGGACTGTCAAAAATTGCCATAGCCGACCATATTGCAGGTCGTCCAGGCGGGGTATTGGGTAAAGTTTTCAACTAGCAATAATCGCGCCTCAGATAGACTTCATGGGCTACGATACTGCCACTGAGCAAGGCTACCATTCCCATGTTACTTTGAGGGTGGTCATTATCCACCACACCCTTCACAATCATGGTCCATATTACACCTGATTCATGAGTCACAATATAATGTTCTCTAAATCATATTACACCGACATTGTCTAATGTCCAAGTCTTTGTTCACAACACATTCAGATATATATATATATATATATATATATATATATATATATATATATATATATATATCAATCAATCAATCAATCAATCAATGTTTATTTATATAGCCCTAAATCACAAGTGTCTCAAAGGGCTGCACAAGCCACAACGACATCCTCGGTACAGAGCCCACATAAGGGCTAGGAAAAACTCACCCCAGTGGGACGTCGATGTGAATGACTATGAGAAACCTTGGAGAGGACCCTCTAGGGGAGACCAAAAGCAATGGATGTCCAAGCTTGAGGTTTTCCATCAAGCATGGAGTGATAGTTTAATAACTTATAAACACATGCTTACCTTAGCTAAAGCTAAGTATTACTCAAATCTCATCCACCTCAACAAAAATGATCCTAAATTTTTGTTTAGTACAGTAGCATCGCTAACCCAACAAGGGACTCCTCCCAGTAGCTCCACCCACTCGGCAGATTACTATATGAATTTCTTTAATAAGAAAATTGAACTCATTAGAAAGGAGATTAAAGACAATGCATCCCAGCTACAACTGGGTTCTATTAACACAGATACAACTGTATCTACGAAGGATACCGCCCTCCAAAATAGTTTCTCTCTCTTTGATGAAATAACATTAGAGGAATTGTTAAGATGTGTTAAGGGGACAAAACAAACAACATGTTTACTTGACCCATTTCCTGGGAAACTTATCAAGGAGCTTTTTGTATTATTAGGTCCATCAGTGCTAAATATTATAAACGTATCACTTTCCTCTGGCACTGTTCCACTAGCATTCAAAAAAGCGGTTATTCATCCTCTGCTCAAAAGACCTAACCTCGATCTTGACCTCATGGTAAACTACCGACCGGTGTCCCACCTTCCGTTTATCTCGAAAATCCTCGAAAAAATTGTCGCACAGCAGCTAAATGAACACTTAGTGTCTAACAATCTCTGTGAACCTTTTCAATCCGGTTTCAGGGCAAATCACTCTACGGAGACAGCCCTCGCAAAAATGACTAATGATCTACTGCTAACCATGGATTCTGATGCGTCATCTATGTTGCTGCTTCTTGATCTTAGCGCTTCTTTCGATACCGTCGATCATAATATTTTATTAGAGCGTATCAAAACACGTATTGGTATGTCAGACTTAGCTTTGTCGTGGTTTAACTCTTATCTTACTGACAGGATGCAGTGCGTCTCCCATAATAATGTGACCTCGGACTATGTTAAGGTAACGTGCGGAGTCCCCCAGGGTTCAGTTCTTGGCCCTGCACTCTTTAGTATTTACATGCTGCCGCTAGGCGACATCATACGCAAATACGGTGTTAGCTTTCATTGTTATGCTAATGACAGCCAACTCTACATGCCCCTAAAGCTGACCAACACGCCGGATTGTAGTCAGCTGGAGGCGTGTCTTAATATATATATATATATATATATATATATATATATATATATATAAATATAAGCTCTTTTTTCATACATGTTTACTGTTGTTGTTCTTTAGATGGCTATGTTCGTACTTGCAAACACACAACTGTTTACATTTTAGCAGACACATTATGCATATTTGCACAAAGTATCAGTATCTGATCAGAAATTTAACACTATATAGCAGAGGTGGGACCAAGTCATTGCTTTGCAAGTCACAAGTAAGTCTCAAGTCTTTACCCTCAAGTCTCGAGTCAAGTCCCGAGTCAAGACAGGGCAAGTCTGAGTCAAGTCCAAAGTCAAGACTGGAAAGTCTCAAGTCAAGTCCCAAGTCCTGCATTTTGAGTTTCGAGTCCTTTCAAGTCATTTAACCACAGACTAATATATTTACACAGATTGTGTATGCTTTTAAAACGCTGTATTTATTTATTAAAACAACGCATTTGAAATTGCAGGGAAAAAGATAGTGCTGACATTGCACTTCAAAATAGCACTATTAACCAGTCATTTTAAACATGTAACTCATTCCTTTACAGAATAAACACATTTGAAAAAAACAAGTGCAACTGTACTTATTTGCACAAAAGTGTTAACATTGTATTTCCATGGCATATTGCATTGTAACTAGTTCCACAGCAGTTTCTATCCTGTTCTTACCTTATCTCATCTCATACTGTATGTGTGTTTATGTGTGCGTACACATGAAAAACATAACAAATATATGAACATAACAATGAACAGAGTTGTACTTTTTAGATGTCAGGACCCTATGCAATATGTACACATATTCTTAATATAGTATACATTTTAACTGACCTTTATTTGACTGTTTGTCTTTTTGTATAGGTGGCTAAAATATGCGGTGCTGCTGACTGCCGTCTAACGTTACGTTACTGTGTGTGATACATTGACTAACGTAATGTTACTGTGTGTGATACATTGACTAACGTAATGTTACTGTGTGTGATACATTGACTAACATTACGTTACTGTGTGTGATACATTGACTAACGTAACGTTATGTGTAGGCACCTCATGAAACCCTGCTTAAAAAAAAATCACTTGACAAAAAGTATGAATAAGGTAGCAAACTGCAGTGGACGCAACAGATTGCCGTGTTTGCAATTACGTTATAACCATAGACATCTTATAAGTAGACGCAGCATTGGTTGCTGTGACGTGAGCAATTTGCCAGCCATCTTGAAGTGCTGATGAGGGGCCGGCGAGCAGCCTAAACTGACAGTTGAAAGGTAGAAAACAAAGATGGTGTTCAGCGTTTTCCTGCTCAAATGAGCGGACTGTTGAAAATAGGAATCGGGGGATTACTTTTCACAAGTAAGATTTAACATTAACGTACTATTGGTTGTATTTTATGAAAATAATATTACCACAGAGTTGAGAAGGATCAAAGATCTTCAATATTTGTATGTGAAAATCACAAAGAAATCTTCTGGGGGAGGATGACGCCCCTACAGGGGTTTGGTTTACAAACTTTCAGCCCCACCTAAAACAAAATTCACCAGCCACTACTGATTATGATGCATTCTCATTTTAGGCAAAGTATAAGACAATACTTTCTTAACAGTATAATTGTAACCAGGAATCAGTCTTCAAGTAACAATATTCAAATACTAACATTGTTGGGTTAAACAGAATTTGGTTTTATTCTGAATCCAGTGAAACAGAATGGTGGTTTTAGCTGATATGAAGACTTTCAGGTGTTTATATATGTTTAAGTATTTGGCAGACGCTTTTATCCAAAGCGACTTACATAAAATAATACATATAAAACAATCACTGCAAACATTATCATTTAAGGGAAGAATGTAATAGAAAATATCAATACAAAGTGTCAAGACAGAATAAACTCTCTGCTGCTGAAGCAACAGAGATACAGTCTATAGGTCCCTAAGATATATAGATATCTAATGTATTCATACATTGTTTATGTAGGATACACGCATATGTATATATAACCTAATCATATTGTTTCTTCAACTTAAAAATAGTTTACCGTTTTTTTTCCCCTTCTCTGGGATTATATTCCCAGTTTTGATCTCGGACGTCTGGTCACTTATAGCGTATAAGAATATTATATTACTGTTAAGCAAACTATGAATAATAAAACACGCCAAAACATGTGTCTGTTATCATAGCTACACGTATGACAAAAAGGGGGTGAAAATCAGTGGTATTCAGTGAGGTAAAATGAATTAAATGCGCTGACAGTTCATTGATCCTGCCAAATGAATTGCACTGAGTGGAGCGGATCACCACTCCAAGATGGCGGCCCCGCGTCTCGTCTGCGCCAGTAGGCAGTAGCGCTCTATGCTGCGTCTACTTATAAGATGTCTATGGTTATAACGTTAGCAGTGAGTTTGCAGCCTCACTGATTTAACTACACAGCAAATAAAAGTCACGTTACTTAGCCAATAAACGTTATCTTACATTCAAAACTTACCCTTCTTTGTGCAACTTCAAATGTCGAACGAAGTTGGAAGTTGTTGCGTCTCCGTCTGTAATATTCGAACTGCGTGATTTGCATACGGAAATTCGTTTTTTGTTGACCAAGTCGTAGTTTTTATACCCGAACGAAACCAACTTTAACATAATTGTTTCTCACTGGCACGTTGTTGGACAACTCTTCCTCATTGGTTGTACTGCAATTTGATTGGATGAATGCTGTGTGATGAAAACAACGTAGATCTAATTTGATTGGCTGTTGTACTGACAGCACACCAGCTGACACACGCAACGCTGATAGACAGACGAAGAAAATGAAAAATACGGAGCGCTCCCAAATAACTTTTTAAGCTTTGGATTTTGGGGAAAGTGGCAAGTCATGTCAAGTCATGTCAAGTCAAAAGGCTCAAGTCCAAGTGAAGTCACAAGTCATTGATGTTCAAGTCTAAGTCGAGTTGCAAGTCTCTTTACATTTTGTCAAGTCGAGTCTAAAGTCATCAAATTCATGACTCGAGTCTGACTCGAGTCCAAGTCATGTGACTCGAGTCCACACCTCTGCTATATAGTAAAATTAGGTGTGATCATTTCCTTTTGAGCACCACTAAAATGTGTTTTAGTGTAATAAAGTCATTTTACCAATTAGATAATTGGAATAATACTGAACATTCTGACGGTTGCGATTGATTGTAACTGTGCCATACATTATTTACTACCCTAGTTTTCAATAAACATATTTGTTTATGTTATATTATATAAAGTATCAGTTGAGTTGTTGTTTTGAACAGAAGAGATAGTCCCCGTAGGGACAGTCAAAAATTGCCATAGCCGACCATATTGCAGGTCGTCCAGGCGGGGTATTGGGTAAAGTTTTCAACTAGCAATAATCGCGCCTCAGATAGACTTCATGGGCTACGATACTGCCACTGAGCAAGGCTACCATTCCCATGTTACTTTGAGGGTGGTCATTATCCACCACACCCTTCACAATCATGGTACATATTACAACTGATTCATGAGTCACAATATAATGTTCTCTAAATCATATTACACCAACATTGTCTAATGTCCAAGTCTTTCTTCACAACACATTCAGCTATATATATATATATATATATATATATATATATATATATATATATATATATATATATATATATATATATATATATATATATATATATATATATATATATATATATTAGGGATGTCCGATAATGGCTTTTTGCCGATATCCGATATCGTCCAACTCTTTAATTACCGATACCGATATCAACCGACATCAATAAATACAGTGGTGGAATTAACACATTATTATGCCTAATTTGGACAACCAGGTATGGTGAAGATAAGGTACTTTTTTTTTTTTTAAATTGATAAAATAAAATAAGATTAATAAATTCAAAACATTTTTTTGAATAAAAAAGAAAGTAATACAATATAAAAACAGTTACATTGAAACTAATAATGAATGAAAATGAGTCAAATGAAGTGTTAAAGGTTAGTACTATTAGTGGAGCAGCAGCACGCACAATCATGTGTGCTTACGGACTGTATCCCTTGCAGACTGTATTGATATATATTGATATATAATGTAGGAACCTACCACAATATTAATAACAGAAAGAAACAACCCTTTTGTGTGAATGAGTGTAAATGGGGGAGGGAGGTTTTTTGGGTTGGTGCACTAATTGTAAGTGTATCTTCTGTTTTTTACGTTGATTTAATAAAAAAAAATAAATAAAAAAAATAAAATAAAATAAAAAAACGATACCGATAATACAAAAACCGATACCAATAATTTCCGATATTACATTTTAACGCATTTATCGGACGATAATATATCGTACATCTCTAATATATATATATATATATATATATATATAGCTGAGTGAGTTGTGAAGAAAGACTTGGACATTAGACAATGTTGGTGTAATATGATTTAGAGAACATTATATTGTGACTCATGAATCAGTTGTAATATGTACCATGATTGTGAAGGGTGTGGTGGATAATGACCACCCTCAAAGTAACATGGGAATGGTAGCCTTGCTCAGTGGCAGTATCGTAGCCCATGAAGTCTATCTGAGGCGCGATTATTGCTAGTTGAAAACTTTACCCAATACCCCGCCTGGACGACCTGCAATATGGTCGGCTATGGCAATTTTTGACAGTCCCTACGGGGACTATCTCTTCTGTTCCAAACAACAACTCAACTAATACTTTACATAAGATATTATAATATACACAAATGTGATTATTGAAAATTAGGGTAGTAAATATCGTATGACACAGTTACAATTAATTGCAACTGTCAGAATGTTCAGTATTATTCCAATTATCTAATTGCTAAAATAACTTTATTACACTGAAACACATTTTAGTGGTGCTCAAAGGAAATGATCACACCTAATTGTACTGTAAAGTGTTAACTTTCTGATCAGATACTGATACTTTGTGCAAATATGCTAAAATGTAAACAGTTGTGTGTTTGCAAGTAAGAACATAGCCATATAAAGAACAACAACAGTAAACGTGTGAAAAAAAAGCAACAAATCGGAATGATATATATATATATATATATATATATATATATATATATATATATATATATATATATATATATATATATATATATATATATATATATATATATATGTTTATATATATATATATATATATATATAACTGCGTGGCGCAGTGGAAGAATGGCCGTGCGCGACCCGAGGGTCCCTGGTTCAATCCCCACCTAGTACCAACCTCGTCATGTCCGTTGTGTCCTGAGCAAGACACTTCACCCTTGCTCCTGATGGGTGCTGGTTAGCGCCTTGCATGGCAGCTCCCTCCATCAGTGTGTGAATGTGTGTGTGAATGGGTAAATGTGGAAGTAGTGTCAAAGCGCTTTGAGTACCTTAAAGGTAGAAAAGCGCTATACAAGTACAACCCATTTATTTATTTATTATATATATATATATATAAAAAACATTCCGATTTGTTGCTCTTTTTTCATACATGTTTATTGTTGTTGTTCTTTAGATGGCTATGTTCTTACTTAATGTATCTCTCTCTCTCTCTCTCTCTCTCTCTCTCTCTCTCTCTCTCTCTCTCTCTCTCTCTCTCTCTCTCTCTCTCTCTCTCTCTGCCCACTACTTGCTGTCCATATCCTACCAAGTCGGACCTACACTGTTTCAATATCCATTTCTCTGTTCTCAATTGTTGATGACTGATGATAACAACCAAACCCAAATAACGCTTTTCAAAACAAAAGCAGCACACTCGAGATAGATACTTTTTAAAATTTATTTTGTAATTTATGATTGGAAAATAAATTCAAAAAAGTATCTATCTCGAGTGTGCAATACAATTTATTTTGTAATTTATGATTGGGGGCAGCACGGTGGGAAAGGGGTTAGTGCGTCTGCCTCACAATACGAAGGTCCTGAGTAGTCTGGGGTTCAATCCCGGGCTCGGGATCTTTCTGTGTGGAGTTTGCATGTTCTCCCCGTGACTGCGTGGGTTCCCTCCGGGTACTCGGGCTTCCTCCCACCTCTAAAGACATGCACCTGGGGATAGGTTGATTGGCAACACTAAATTGGCCCTAGTGTGTGAATGTTGTCTGTGTTGGCCCTGTGATGAGGTGGCGACTTGTCCAGGGTGTACCCCGCCTTCCACCCGATTGTAGCTGAGATAGGCTCCAGGGAATAAGTGGTAGGAAATGGATGGATGGATGGATGGAATTCATGCTTGGCCTCACAAGGGCCGGACAGCGACGCACATGTGGCCCTCGGGTCGCAGAATGCCCAGGTCTGTTGTAGACAAATATGTACAGAGGCAATGAGTGTGTTTGTGTCTCTTTGTTCTTTTCAGTTTTTCTCCATCTTGTCTATGTGTTTTGTGGACTTGGAGAAGGCATTCGACCGTGTCCCTCGGGAAGTCCTGTGGGGAGTGCTCAGAGAGTATGGGGTATCGGACTGTCTGATTGTGGCGGTCCGCTCCCTGTATGATCAGTGCCAGAGCTTGGTCCGCATTGCCGGTAGTAAGTCGGACACGTTTCCAGTGAGGGTTGGACTCCGCCAAGGCTGCCCTTTGTCACCGATTCTGTTCATAACTTTTATGGACAGAATTTCTAGGCGCAGTCAAGGCGTTGAGGGGATCTGGTTTGGTGGCTGCAGGATTAGGTCTCTGCTTTTTGCAGATGATGTGGTCCTGATGGCTTCATCTGGCCAGGATCTTCAGCTCTCGCTGGATCGGTTCGCAGCCGAGTGTGAAGCGACTGGGATGAGAATCAGCACCTCCAAGTCCGAGTCCATGGTTCTCGCCCGGAAAAGGGTGGAGTGCCATCTTCGGGTTGGGGAGGAGACCCTGCCCCAAGTGGAGGAGTTCAAGTACCTCGGAGTCTTGTTCACGAGTGGGGGAAGAGTGGATCGTGAGATCGACAGGCGGATCGGTGCGGCGTCTTCAGTAATGCGGACGCTGTATCGATCCGTTGTGGTGAAGAAGGAGCTGAGCCGGAAGGCAAAGCTCTCAATTTACCGGTCGATCTACGTTCCCATCCTCACCTATGGTCATGAGCTTTGGGTTATGACCAAAAGGACAAGATCACGGGTACAAGCGGCCGAAATGAGTTTCCTCCGCCGGGTGGCGGGTCTCTCCCTTAGAGATAGGGTGAGAAGCTCTGTCATCCGGGGGGAGCTCAAAGTAAAGCCGCTGCTCCTCCACATCGAGAGGAGCCAGATGAGGTGGTTCGGGCATCTGGTCAGGATGCCACCCGATCGCCTCCCTCGGGAGGTGTTTAGGGCACGTCCGACCGGTAGGAGGCCACGAGGAAGACCCAGGACACGTTGGGAAGACTATGTCTCCCGGCTGGCCTGGGAACGCCTCGGGATCCCCCGGGAGGAGCTGGACGAAGTGGCTGGGGAGAGGGAAGTCTGGGCTTCCCTGCTTAGGCTGCTGCCCCCGCGACCCGACTTCGGATAAGCGGAAGAAGATGGATGGATGGATTGTCTATGAAGAAATGTCCAAAGTAAATGGCCAAGCCTACAACGACGTTCTCTTCATTGACTCCGGTTTGGCTTGGCGTCGAGTCTACACGTCTCACCAGAACACCTTGAATGAACCTTCAAGAGTGAAAGACTTCAATAGTTAAAGAAGTGAGTGTTTATTAACATTATTATCGTTGTTAATCAGTCTTGTTGTCAACAAGATGAAGAAGCTGTTTGGGAGTAAAAATAAGATACAAAATGCTTCCTTAGAAAGCAGACAATGAAAGTGGGTGGTATCCCGCTGCGTGTTAAAGGCACAGTACAGTAAGTACAGTAACTGGTCAGCCCACAAACGTCTGTGGCCCCCTTTGAGGTATTGCATGGGGCGACCTTTGACCTGCCCCTTGGCAAATCTAGCAGTGGGACTCCTTGTCGTCCACGCGCAGGTAGCCGTCCTTGGCCTTCTGCTGGAGGTCGTCCAACAACTTCTCTTGCTCCTGCTGGGACTGGCGTGAAGGGACGGCGGGCGTGGTCAGGACAGCGAGGCGCTGGCGGGAAGGAGTCAAGTCAAACCTTCAGACTATGTTCGAAAACATGTGCAGTGAGTGCATTTTTTTTAATCCAATTTAAATGCATATACATTTGAATTAGGATTGACATTTACACAATTTGGCTTTAATTCAATTTATACTGAATTTAAATGATTTTTAAATAAGTAGTTGACTTTTACGCAGTTGGTCTAAGAACTGAATTGAATTAAGTAAAGTATTTAGACTTAACTTACATTTATAATAATTACTTTAATTGAAATTATTATTATTTCTGCACAGTACACCTGAAATTATTTACACACCACCTACATTTAATGTGGAAAATTAGGTTTGATTTAATTAATTATAATGACCATATTATATATGTTAGCATTTAAAAAAATGAGAGATTATGATTGATTTTGTGAGTCGTACCTGTCGCAGTGTCCCAGGTGTGTAGTAGAGTTGAAAGGCCATCCATAAAGGAATACACAACATGGAGGACAAGGCGAGCATCCAGCCGATGGCGTTGCCCCACCAGGGGTAGACGTACTCATTGTTGTATTTCAGAGGGGAGTACTTGATCAAGGCGAAGGCAAAAGTTCCCTTCAATGAACAAGAAAACACTTTTAGTTTGAAGAAGACATCTGTCCTCTAAATGCAGTAATAAGAAGATGTGATGTAGTAATGCACAATGACCACCAGAGGGTGCTAAAGAAAGTAGAACCAACAAAGCAGGTCGCAGGGGTGAATAAGACAAGATGTAGTAATGCACAATGACCACCAGAGGGTGCTAAAGAAAGTAGAACCAACAAAGCAGGTCGCAGGGGTGAGAAAGACAAGATGTAGTAATGCATAATGACCACCAGAGGGTGCTAAAGAAAGTAGAACCAACAAAGCAGGTCGCAGGGGTGAATAAGACCAGATGTAGTAATGCATAATGACCACCAGAGGGTGCTAAAGAAAGTAGAACCAACAAAGCAGGTCGCAGGGGTGAATAAGACAAGATGTAGTAATGCATAATGACCACCAGAGGGTGCTAAAGAAAGTAGAACCAACAAAGCAGGTCGCAGGGGTGAATAAGACAAGATGTAGTAATGCATAATGACCACCAGAGGGTGCTAAAGAAAGTAGAACCAACAAAGCAGGTCGTAGGGGTGAATAAGACAAGATGTAGTAATGCATAATGACCACCAGAGGGTGCTAAAGAAAGTAGAACCAACAAAGCAGGTCGTAGGGGTGAATAAGACAAGATGTAGTAATGCATAATGACCACCAGAGGGTGTTAAAGAAAGTAGAACCAACAAAGCAGGTCGTAGGGGTGAATAAGACAAGATGTAGTAATGCATAATGACCACCAGAGGGTGCTAAAGAAAGTAGAACCAACAAAGCAGGTCGCAGGGGTGAATAAGACAAGATGTAGTAATGCATAATGACCACCAGAGGGTGCTAAAGAAAGTAGAACCAACAAAGCAGGTCACAGGGGTGAGAAAGACAAGATGTAGTAATGCACAATGACCACCAGAGGGTGCTAAAGAAAGTAGAACCAACAAAGCAGGTTGCAGGGGTGAATAAGACAAGATGTAGTAATGCATAATGACCACCAGAGGGTGCTAAAGAAAGTAGAACCAACAAAGCAGGTCGCAGGGGTGAATAAGACAAGATGTAGTAATGCATAATGACCACCAGAGGGTGCTAAAGAAAGTAGAACCAACAAAGCAGGTCGCAGGGGTGAATAAGACAAGATGTAGTAATGCATAATGACCACCAGAGGGTGCTAAAGAAAGTAGAACCAACAAAGCAGGTCGCAGGGGTGAATAAGACCAGATGTAGTAATGCATAATGACCACCAGAGGGTGCTAAAGAAAGTAGAACCAACAAAGCAGGTCGCAGGGGTGAATAAGACAAGATGTAGTAATGCATAATGACCACCAGAGGGTGCTAAAGAAAGTAGAACCAACAAAGCAGGTCGCAAGGTGAGTAAGACAAGATGTAGTAATGCATAATGACCACCTTGGGTGCTAAAGAAAGTAGAACCAACAAAGCAGGTCGCAGGGGTGAATAAGACAAGATGTAGTAATGCATAATGACCACCAGAGGGTGCTAAAGAAAGTAGAATCCAACAAAGCAGGTCGCAAGGTGAATAAGACAAGATGTAGTAATGCATAATGACCACCAGAGGGTGCTAAAGAAAGTAGAACCAACAAAGCAGGTCGCAGGGGTGAATAAGACAAGATGAAGTAATGCATAATGACCACCAGAGGGTGCTAAAGAAAGTAGAACCAACAAAGCAGGTCGCAGGGGTGAGAAAGACAAGATGTAGTAATGCATAATGACCACCAGAGGGTGCTAAAGAAAGTAGAACCAACAAAGCAGGTCGCAGGGGTGAATAAGACAAGATGTAGTAATGCATAATGACCACCAGAGGGTGCTAAAGAAAGTAGAACCAACAAAGCAGTTCGCAGGGGTGAATAAGACAAGATGTAGTAATGCATAATGACCACCAGAGGGTGCTAAAGAAAGTAGAACCAACAAAGCAGGTCGCAGGGGTGAATAAGACAAGATGTAGTAATGCATAATGACCACCAGAGGGTGCTAAAGAAAGTAGTACCAACAAAGCAGGTCGCAAGGTAAATAAGACAAGATGTAGTAATGCATAATGACCACCATAGGGTGCTAAAGAAAGTAGAACCAACAAAGCAGGTTGCAGGGGTGAATAAGACCAGATGTAGTAATGCATAATGACCACCAGAGGGTGCTAAAGAAAGTAGAATCCAACAAAGCAGGTCGCAAGGTGAATAAGACAAGATGTAGTAATGCATAATGACCACCAGAGGGTGCTAAAGAAAGTAGAACCAACAAAGCAGGTCGCAGGGGTGAATAAGACCAGATGTAGTAATGCATAATGACCACCAGAGGGTGCTAAAGAAAGAGTAGAACCAACAAAGCAGGTCGCAAGGTGAATAAGACAAGATGTAGTAATGCATAATGACCACCAGAGGGTGCTAAAAAAAGTAGAACCAACAAAGCAGGTCGCAGGGGTGAATATGACAAGATGTAGTAATGCATAATGACCACCAGAGGGTGCTAAAGAAAGTAGCACCAACAAAGCAGGTCGCAAGGGTGAATAAGACAAGATGTAGTAATGCATAATGACCACCAGAGGGTGCTAAAGAAAGTAGAACCAACAAAGCAGGTCGCAAGGTGAATAAGACAAGATGTAGTAATGCATAATGACCACCAGAGGGTGCTAAAGAAAGTAGAACCAACAAAGCAGGTCGCAGGGGTGAATAAGACAAGATGTAGTAATGCATAATGACCACCAGAGGGTGCTAAAGAAAGTAGAACCAACAAAGCAGGTCGCAGGGGTGAATAAGACAAGATGTAGTAATGCATAATGACCACCAGAGGGTGCTAAAGAAAGTAGAACCAACAAAGCAGGTCGCAGGGGTGAATAAGACCAGATGTAGTAATGCATAATGACCACCAGAGGGTGCTAAAGAAAGTAGAACCAACAAAGCAGGTCGCAGGGGTGAATAAGACAAGATGTAGTAATGCATAATGACCACCAGAGGGTGCTAAAGAAAGTAGAACCAACAAAGCAGGTCGCAAGGTGAGTAAGACAAGATGTAGTAATGCATAATGACCACCTTGGGTGCTAAAGAAAGTAGAACCAACAAAGCAGGTCGCAGGGGTGAATAAGACAAGATGTAGTAATGCATAATGACCACCAGAGGGTGCTAAAGAAAGTAGAACCAACAAAGCAGTTCGCAGGGGTGAATAAGACAAGATGTAGTAATGCATAATGACCACCAGAGGGTGCTAAAGAAAGTAGAACCAACAAAGCAGGTCGCAGGGGTGAATAAGACAAGATGTAGTAATGCATAATGACCACCAGAGGGTGCTAAAGAAAGTAGTACCAACAAAGCAGGTCGCAAGGTAAATAAGACAAGATGTAGTAATGCATAATGACCACCATAGGGTGCTAAAGAAAGTAGAACCAACAAAGCAGGTTGCAGGGGTGGATAAGACCAGATGTAGTAATGCATAATGACCACCAGAGGGTGCTAAAGAAAGTAGAATCCAACAAAGCAGGTCGCAAGGTGAATAAGACAAGATGTAGTAATGCATAATGACCACCAGAGGGTGCTAAAGAAAGTAGAACCAACAAAGCAGGTCGCAGGGGTGAATAAGACAAGATGAAGTAATGCATAATGACCACCAGAGGGTGCTAAAGAAAGTAGAACCAACAAAGCAGGTCGCAGGGGTGAGAAAGACAAGATGTAGTAATGCATAATGACCACCAGAGGGTGCTAAAGAAAGTAGAACCAACAAAGCAGGTCGCAGGGGTGAATAAGACAAGATGTAGTAATGCATAATGACCACCAGAGGGTGCTAAAGAAAGTAGAACCAACAAAGCAGTTCGCAGGGGTGAATAAGACAAGATGTAGTAATGCATAATGACCACCAGAGGGTGCTAAAGAAAGTAGAACCAACAAAGCAGGTCGCAGGGGTGAATAAGACAAGATGTAGTAATGCATAATGACCACCAGAGGGTGCTAAAGAAAGTAGTACCAACAAAGCAGGTCGCAAGGTAAATAAGACAAGATGTAGTAATGCATAATGACCACCATAGGGTGCTAAAGAAAGTAGAACCAACAAAGCAGGTTGCAGGGGTGAATAAGACCAGATGTAGTAATGCATAATGACCACCAGAGGGTGCTAAAGAAAGTAGAATCCAACAAAGCAGGTCGCAAGGTGAATAAGACAAGATGTAGTAATGCATAATGACCACCAGAGGGTGCTAAAGAAAGTAGAACCAACAAAGCAGGTCGCAGGGGTGAATAAGACCAGATGTAGTAATGCATAATGACCACCAGAGGGTGCTAAAGAAAGAGTAGAACCAACAAAGCAGGTCGCAAGGTGAATAAGACAAGATGTAGTAATGCATAATGACCACCAGAGGGTGCTAAAAAAAGTAGAACCAACAAAGCAGGTCGCAGGGGTGAATAAGACAAGATGTAGTAATGCATAATGACCACCAGAGGGTGCTAAAAAAAGTAGAACCAACAAAGCAGGTCGCAGGGGTGAATATGACAAGATGTAGTAATGCATAATGACCACCAGAGGGTGCTAAAGAAAGTAGAACCAACAAAGCAGGTCGCAGGGGTGAGAAAGACAAGATGTAGTAATGCATAATGACCACCAGAGGGTGCTAAAGAAAGTAGAACCAACAAAGCAGGTCGCAAGGTGAATAAGACAAGATGTAGTAATGCATAATGACCACCAGAGGGTGCTAAAGAAAGTAGAACCAACAAAGCAGGTCGCAGGGGTGAATAAGACAAGATGTAGTAATGCATAATGACCACCAGAGGGTGCTAAAGAAAGTAGAACCAACAAAGCAGGTCGTAGGGGTGAATAAGACAAGATGTAGTAATGCATAATGACCACCAGAGGGTGCTAAAGAAAGTAGAACCAACAAAGCAGGTCGTAGGGGTGAATAAGACAAGATGTAGTAATGCATAATGACCACCAGAGGGTGTTAAAGAAAGTAGAACCAACAAAGCAGGTCGTAGGGGTGAATAAGACAAGATGTAGTAATGCATAATGACCACCAGAGGGTGCTAAAGAAAGTAGAACCAACAAAGCAGGTCGCAGGGGTGAATAAGACAAGATGTAGTAATGCATAATGACCACCAGAGGGTGCTAAAGAAAGTAGAACCAACAAAGCAGGTCACAGGGGTGAGAAAGACAAGATGTAGTAATGCACAATGACCACCAGAGGGTGCTAAAGAAAGTAGAACCAACAAAGCAGGTTGCAGGGGTGAATAAGACAAGATGTAGTAATGCATAATGACCACCAGAGGGTGCTAAAGAAAGTAGAACCAACAAAGCAGGTCGCAGGGGTGAATAAGACAAGATGTAGTAATGCATAATGACCACCAGAGGGTGCTAAAGAAAGTAGAACCAACAAAGCAGGTCGCAGGGGTGAATAAGACAAGATGTAGTAATGCATAATGACCACCAGAGGGTGCTAAAGAAAGTAGAACCAACAAAGCAGGTCGCAGGGGTGAATAAGACCAGATGTAGTAATGCATAATGACCACCAGAGGGTGCTAAAGAAAGTAGAACCAACAAAGCAGGTCGCAGGGGTGAATAAGACAAGATGTAGTAATGCATAATGACCACCAGAGGGTGCTAAAGAAAGTAGAACCAACAAAGCAGGTCGCAAGGTGAGTAAGACAAGATGTAGTAATGCATAATGACCACCTTGGGTGCTAAAGAAAGTAGAACCAACAAAGCAGGTCGCAGGGGTGAATAAGACAAGATGTAGTAATGCATAATGACCACCTTGGGTGCTAAAGAAAGTAGAACCAACAAAGCAGGTCGCAAGGTGAATAAGACAAGATGTAGTAATGCATAATGACCACCAGAGGGTGCTAAAGAAAGTAGAACCAACAAAGCAGGTCGCAAGGTGAGTAAGACAAGATGTAGTAATGCATAATGACCACCTTGGGTGCTAAAGAAAGTAGAACCAACAAAGCAGGTCGCAGGGGTGAATAAGACAAGATGTAGTAATGCATAATGACCACCAGAGGGTGCTAAAGAAAGTAGAACCAACAAAGCAGTTCGCAGGGGTGAATAAGACAAGATGTAGTAATGCATAATGACCACCAGAGGGTGCTAAAGAAAGTAGAACCAACAAAGCAGGTCGCAGGGGTGAATAAGACAAGATGTAGTAATGCATAATGACCACCAGAGGGTGCTAAAGAAAGTAGTACCAACAAAGCAGGTCGCAAGGTAAATAAGACAAGATGTAGTAATGCATAATGACCACCATAGGGTGCTAAAGAAAGTAGAACCAACAAAGCAGGTTGCAGGGGTGGATAAGACCAGATGTAGTAATGCATAATGACCACCAGAGGGTGCTAAAGAAAGTAGAATCCAACAAAGCAGGTCGCAAGGTGAATAAGACAAGATGTAGTAATGCATAATGACCACCAGAGGGTGCTAAAGAAAGTAGAACCAACAAAGCAGGTCGCAGGGGTGAATAAGACAAGATGAAGTAATGCATAATGACCACCAGAGGGTGCTAAAGAAAGTAGAACCAACAAAGCAGGTCGCAGGGGTGAGAAAGACAAGATGTAGTAATGCATAATGACCACCAGAGGGTGCTAAAGAAAGTAGAACCAACAAAGCAGGTCGCAGGGGTGAATAAGACAAGATGTAGTAATGCATAATGACCACCAGAGGGTGCTAAAGAAAGTAGAACCAACAAAGCAGTTCGCAGGGGTGAATAAGACAAGATGTAGTAATGCATAATGACCACCAGAGGGTGCTAAAGAAAGTAGAACCAACAAAGCAGGTCGCAGGGGTGAATAAGACAAGATGTAGTAATGCATAATGACCACCAGAGGGTGCTAAAGAAAGTAGTACCAACAAAGCAGGTCGCAAGGTAAATAAGACAAGATGTAGTAATGCATAATGACCACCATAGGGTGCTAAAGAAAGTAGAACCAACAAAGCAGGTTGCAGGGGTGAATAAGACCAGATGTAGTAATGCATAATGACCACCAGAGGGTGCTAAAGAAAGTAGAATCCAACAAAGCAGGTCGCAAGGTGAATAAGACAAGATGTAGTAATGCATAATGACCACCAGAGGGTGCTAAAGAAAGTAGAACCAACAAAGCAGGTCGCAGGGGTGAATAAGACCAGATGTAGTAATGCATAATGACCACCAGAGGGTGCTAAAGAAAGAGTAGAACCAACAAAGCAGGTCGCAAGGTGAATAAGACAAGATGTAGTAATGCATAATGACCACCAGAGGGTGCTAAAAAAAGTAGAACCAACAAAGCAGGTCGCAGGGGTGAATATGACAAGATGTAGTAATGCATAATGACCACCAGAGGGTGCTAAAGAAAGTAGCACCAACAAAGCAGGTCGCAAGGGTGAATAAGACAAGATGTAGTAATGCATAATGACCACCAGAGGGTGCTAAAGAAAGTAGAACCAACAAAGCAGGTCGCAAGGTGAATAAGACAAGATGTAGTAATGCATAATGACCACCAGAGGGTGCTAAAGAAAGTAGAACCAACAAAGCAGGTCGCAGGGGTGAATAAGACAAGATGTAGTAATGCATAATGACCACCAGAGGGTGCTAAAGAAAGTAGAACCAACAAAGCAGGTCGCAGGGGTGAATAAGACAAGATGTAGTAATGCATAATGACCACCAGAGGGTGCTAAAGAAAGTAGAACCAACAAAGCAGGTCGCAGGGGTGAATAAGACCAGATGTAGTAATGCATAATGACCACCAGAGGGTGCTAAAGAAAGTAGAACCAACAAAGCAGGTCGCAGGGGTGAATAAGACAAGATGTAGTAATGCATAATGACCACCAGAGGGTGCTAAAGAAAGTAGAACCAACAAAGCAGGTCGCAAGGTGAGTAAGACAAGATGTAGTAATGCATAATGACCACCTTGGGTGCTAAAGAAAGTAGAACCAACAAAGCAGGTCGCAGGGGTGAATAAGACAAGATGTAGTAATGCATAATGACCACCAGAGGGTGCTAAAGAAAGTAGAACCAACAAAGCAGTTCGCAGGGGTGAATAAGACAAGATGTAGTAATGCATAATGACCACCAGAGGGTGCTAAAGAAAGTAGAACCAACAAAGCAGGTCGCAGGGGTGAATAAGACAAGATGTAGTAATGCATAATGACCACCAGAGGGTGCTAAAGAAAGTAGTACCAACAAAGCAGGTCGCAAGGTAAATAAGACAAGATGTAGTAATGCATAATGACCACCATAGGGTGCTAAAGAAAGTAGAACCAACAAAGCAGGTTGCAGGGGTGAATAAGACCAGATGTAGTAATGCATAATGACCACCAGAGGGTGCTAAAGAAAGTAGAATCCAACAAAGCAGGTCGCAAGGTGAATAAGACAAGATGTAGTAATGCATAATGACCACCAGAGGGTGCTAAAGAAAGTAGAACCAACAAAGCAGGTCGCAGGGGTGAATAAGACCAGATGTAGTAATGCATAATGACCACCAGAGGGTGCTAAAGAAAGAGTAGAACCAACAAAGCAGGTCGCAAGGTGAATAAGACAAGATGTAGTAATGCATAATGACCACCAGAGGGTGCTAAAAAAAGTAGAACCAACAAAGCAGGTCGCAGGGGTGAATATGACAAGATGTAGTAATGCATAATGACCACCAGAGGGTGCTAAAGAAAGTAGCACCAACAAAGCAGGTCGCAGGGGTGAATAAGACAAGATGTAGTAATGCATAATGACCACCAGAGGGTGCTAAAGAAAGTAGAACCAACAAAGCAGGTCGCAAGGTGAATAAGACAAGATGTAGTAATGCATAATGACCACCAGAGGGTGCTAAAGAAAGTAGAACCAACAAAGCAGGTCGCAAGGTGAATAAGACAAGATGTAGTAATGCATAATGACCACCAGAGGGTGTTAAAGAAAGTAGAACCAACAAAGCAGGTCGCAGGGGTGAATAAGACAAGATGTAGTAATGCATAATGACCACCAGAGGGTGCTAAAGAAAGTAGAACCAACAAAGCAGGTCGCAAGGTGAATAAGACAAGATGTAGTAATGCATAATGACCACCAGAGGGTGCTAAAGAAAGTAGAACCAACAAAGCAGGTCGCAGGGGTGAATAAGACAAGATGTAGTAATGCATAATGACCACCAGAGGGTGCTAAAGAAAGTAGTACCAACAAAGCAGGTCGCAAGGTAAATAAGACAAGATGTAGTAATGCATAATGACCACCATAGGGTGCTAAAGAAAGTAGAACCAACAAAGCAGGTTGCAGGGGTGAATAAGACCAGATGTAGTAATGCATAATGACCACCAGAGGGTGCTAAAGAAAGTAGAATCCAACAAAGCAGGTCGCAAGGTGAATAAGACAAGATGTAGTAATGCATAATGACCACCAGAGGGTGCTAAAGAAAGTAGAACCAACAAAGCAGGTCGCAGGGGTGAATAAGACAAGATGAAGTAATGCATAATGACCACCAGAGGGTGCTAAAGAAAGTAGAACCAACAAAGCAGGTCGCAGGGGTGAGAAAGACAAGATGTAGTAATGCATAATGACCACCAGAGGGTGCTAAAGAAAGTAGAACCAACAAAGCAGGTCGCAGGGGTGAATAAGACAAGATGTAGTAATGCATAATGACCACCAGAGGGTGCTAAAGAAAGTAGAACCAACAAAGCAGTTCGCAGGGGTGAATAAGACAAGATGTAGTAATGCATAATGACCACCAGAGGGTGCTAAAGAAAGTAGAACCAACAAAGCAGGTCGCAGGGGTGAATAAGACAAGATGTAGTAATGCATAATGACCACCAGAGGGTGCTAAAGAAAGTAGTACCAACAAAGCAGGTCGCAAGGTAAATAAGACAAGATGTAGTAATGCATAATGACCACCATAGGGTGCTAAAGAAAGTAGAACCAACAAAGCAGGTTGCAGGGGTGAATAAGACCAGATGTAGTAATGCATAATGACCACCAGAGGGTGCTAAAGAAAGTAGAATCCAACAAAGCAGGTCGCAAGGTGAATAAGACAAGATGTAGTAATGCATAATGACCACCAGAGGGTGCTAAAGAAAGTAGAACCAACAAAGCAGGTCGCAGGGGTGAATAAGACCAGATGTAGTAATGCATAATGACCACCAGAGGGTGCTAAAGAAAGAGTAGAACCAACAAAGCAGGTCGCAAGGTGAATAAGACAAGATGTAGTAATGCATAATGACCACCAGAGGGTGCTAAAAAAAGTAGAACCAACAAAGCAGGTCGCAGGGGTGAATATGACAAGATGTAGTAATGCATAATGACCACCAGAGGGTGCTAAAGAAAGTAGCACCAACAAAGCAGGTCGCAGGGGTGAATAAGACAAGATGTAGTAATGCATAATGACCACCAGAGGGTGCTAAAGAAAGTAGAACCAACAAAGCAGGTCGCAAGGTGAATAAGACAAGATGTAGTAATGCATAATGACCACCAGAGGGTGCTAAAGAAAGTAGAACCAACAAAGCAGGTCGCAAGGTGAATAAGACAAGATGTAGTAATGCATAATGACCACCAGAGGGTGTTAAAGAAAGTAGAACCAACAAAGCAGGTCGCAGGGGTGAATAAGACAAGATGTAGTAATGCATAATGACCACCAGAGGGTGCTAAAGAAAGTAGAACCAACAAAGCAGGTCGCAGGGGTGAATAAAACAAGATGTAGTAATGCATAATGACCACCAGAGGGTGCTAAAAAAGTAGAACCAACAAAGCAGGTCGCAGGGGTGAATATGACAAGATGTAGTAATGCATAATGACCACCAGAGGGTGCTAAAGAAAGTAGAACCAACAAAGCAGGTCGCAGGGGTGAATAAGACAAGATGTAGTAATGCATAATGACCACCAGAGGGTGCTAAAGAAAGTAGAACCAACAAAGCAGGTCGCAGGGGTGAGAAAGACAAGATGTAGTAATGCATAATGACCACCAGAGGGTGCTAAAGAAAGAGTAGAACCAACAAAGCAGGTCGCAGGGGTGAATAAGATAAGATGTAGTAATGCATAATGACCACCAGAGGGTGCTAAAGAAAGTAGAACCAACAAAGCAGGTCGCAAGGTGAGTAAGACAAGATGTAGTAATGCATAATGACCACCAGAGAGTGCTAAAGAAAGTAGAACCAACAAAGCAGGTCGCAAGGTGAATAAGACAAGATGTAGTAATGCATAATGACCACCAGAGGGTGCTAAAGAAAGTAGAACCAACAAAGCAGGTCGCAGGGGTGAATAAGACAAGATGTAGTAATGCATAATGACCACCAGAGGGTGCTAAAGAAAGTAGAACCAACAAAGCAGGTCGCAGGGGTGAGAAAGACAAGATGTAGTAATGCATAATGACCACCAGAGGGTGCTAAAGAAAGTAGAACCAACAAAGCAGGTCGCAGGGGTGAAGAACATCCAGCAGTATTTGATGACAGGCCCTGGCCTGCTGCCTATCATGTCCTCGATGTTGTCGTAGAACTTGTCTGCGCCTGAAACCTCAAACGTCCATCACGGACAGGTGAGAAACAACAATATTGACAATAACTAGACAATAATAACAACAATATTGACAATAACTAGACAATAATAACAACAATATTGACAATAACTACACAGTAATAACAACAATATTGACAATAGCTAGATAACAACAATATTGACAACAACTAGACAATAATAAAAACAATATTGACAATAACTAGACAGTAATAACAATATTGACAATAACTAGACAGTAATAACAACAATATTGACAATAAGTAGACAATAACAACAACAATATTGACAATAACTAGACGATAATAACAATATTGACAATAACTAGATAACAACAATATTGACAATAACTAGACAATAATAAAAACAATATTGACAATAACTAGACAGTAATAACAATATTGACAATAACTAGACAGTAATAACAACAATATTGACAATAACTAGACAATAACAACAACAATATTGACAATAACTAGACGATAATAACAATATTGACAATAACTAGATAACAACAATATAACTAGACAATAATAAAAATAATATTGACAATAACTAGACAGTAATAACAACAATATTGACAATAACTAGACAATAATAACAACAATATTGACAATAACTAGACGATAATAACAATATTGACAATAACTAGATAACAACAATATTGACAATAACTAGACAATGATAACAACAGTATTGACAATAACTAGACAATAATATTGGCAATAACTAGACAGTAATAACAACAATATTGACAATAGCTAGACAATAATAACAACAATCTTGACAATAACTAGATAACAACAATATTGACAATAACTAGACAATAATAAAAACAATATTGACAATAACTAGACAATAACAACAACAATATTGACAATAACTAGACGATAATAACAATATTGACAATAACTAGATAACAACAATATAACTAGACAATAATAAAAATACTATTGACAATAACTAGACAGTAATAACAATATTGACAATAACTAGACAGTAATAACAACAATATTGACAATAACTAGACAATAATAAAAATAATATTGACAATAACTAGACAGTAATAACAATATTGACAATAACTAGACAGTAATAACAACAATATTGACAATAACTAGACAATAATATTGACAATAACTAGACAGTAATAACAACAATATTGACAATAACTAGACAATAATATTGACAATAACTAGACAGTAATAACAACAATATTGACAATAACTAGACAATAACAACAATATTGACAATAACTAGACAATAACAACAACAATATTGACAATAACTCGACGATAATAACAATATTGACAATAACTAGATAACAACAATACAACTAGACAATAATAAAAATAATATTGACAATAACTAGACAGTAATAACAATATTGACAATAACTAGACAGTAATAACAACAATATTGACAATAACTAGACAATAATAACAACAATATTGACAATAACTAGACAATAATAACAACAATATTGACAATAACTAGACAATAATAACAACAATCTTGACAATAACTAGATAACAACAATGTTGACATTAACTAGACAATAATAACAACAATATTGACAATAACTAGACAATAATATTGGCAATAACTAGACAGTAATAACAACAATATTGACAATAACTAGACAATAATATTGGCAATAACTAGACAGTAATAACAACAATATTGACAATAACTAGACAATAATAACAACAATCTTGACAATAACTAGATAACAACAATATTGACAATAACTAGACAATAATAACAATATTGACAATAACTAGACAATAATATTGGCAATAACTAGACAGTAATAACAACAATATTGACAATAACTAGACAATAATAACAACAATATTGACAATAACTAGATAACAACAATATTGACAATAACTAGACAATAATAACAATATTGACAATAACTAGACAATAATATTGGCAATAACTAGACAGTAATAACAACAATATTGACAATAACTAGACAATAATAACAACAATCTTGACAATAACTAGATAACAACAATATTGACAATAACTAGACAATAATAACAATATTGACAATAACTAGACAATAATATTGGCAATAACTAGACAGTAATAACAACAGTATTGACAATAACTAGACAATAATATTGGCAATAACTAGACAGTAATAACAACAATATTGACAATAACTAGACAATAACAACAGTATTGACAATAACTAGACAATAATATTGACAATAACTAGACAATAATAACAACAATCTTGACAATAACTAGATAACAACAATATTGACATTAACTAGACAGTAATAACAACAATATTGACAATAACTAGACAATAATATTGACAATAACTAGACAATAATAACAACAATATTGACAATAACTAGATAACAACAATATTGACAATAACTAGACAATAATAACAACAGTATTGACAATAACTAGACAATAATATTGGCAATAACTAGACAATAATAACAACAATCTTGACAATAACTAGACAGCAATAACAACAATATTGACAATAATAACTTTCACGCTCACCATAAACCCATGCAATGCAAACCGTCTCGAAAATGGCCACAAAGAGCAGACACATGCCGCTGGCTGCATAGTAGTCAAAGAGCTGGAAGATGTACATTCCTCCCTGGGGGCGCACATACACATCAATCAATCAATCAATCAATCAATCAATCAATCAATGTTTATTGATATAGCAACGGCAAATGTTGATCATTTTCATTAGTGCAAGGAAACACCTTTAATAAGATAGTTGTCATTTGGTGGAGCGCAGCATGTTTCAAATAATAATTATAATAATAATATTGGTAATATAATAATATTAATAATAATGATAATAATATTAATGTTAATGATAATGGTAATGATAATAATACAAATATTAATAATAACAAAAATAATAATGATAAAAATAATAACAATTACAATAATAAAAACATTTTTTTAAATAATAATAATAATGATAATAGCAATGATAATAATTAATATTTGTAATACTAATAATGATAAAAATACTAATGACAGTAATAATAATAATAATAATAATGATACAATAATAATAATAAGAATGATACAATAATAATAATGATAACATAATAATGACATAATGATAATAATATTTATAATAATAATAATAAAATGATGAAAATAATAAAAATGCTAATAATAACAACAACAACAACAATAATACTAATGATAATGATAGTAATAATGATTATCATATTAATAATAATGATAATACAACTTACTAATAACATAATGATAATAATGATAATATTAATAACAATATAATAATAATAATGATGAAAATAATAAAAATGCTAATAATAATAACAACAACAATAATACTAATGATAATGATAATAATGATAATGATCATATTAATACTAATGATAAGAATAATAATAATAATGATTGATATAATAATTATAATATTGATAATAATACTAATAATAATACTACCACTAATAATTATAATAATGATAATAATATTAACAATAATACTAATAATGATAATATTATTAATGTTAATAATAATTATAATAATAATTATAATAGTAATAATGATAATATTAACATCCATCAATCCATTTTCTACAGCTTGTCCCTCTTGCCCAGCTGCACATGGCCGGAAGTCGCCACCTCATCGCAGGGCCAACACAGATGGACAACATTCACTCTCACAATCACACGATAATAATAACAATAATTAAAATATTAATAATAATACAAATAATATTGATAATAATAATTATAGTAATAATAATAATGATAATAATAAAAATGATAATGATAATAATGTTTATAATAATAATAATGACAGTAATAATTATAATAATACTAATACTAATAATATAATAATAATAATAATATAATAACAATAATAATAATAATACTAATATTAATAATAAAATAAGTAATAATAATGATGATGAAAATAATAAAAATGCTAATAATAATAACAAAAACAATAGTACTAATGATAATAATAATAATAATAACATAATGATAATAATAATGATAATAATATTAATAACAATATAATAATAATAAAACAATAATAATAACAATAATAATAATAATAATAATAAAAATATTAATGATGATGAAAATAATAAACATGCTAATAAAAAAAAAATACTAATGATAATGATAATAATAAGGATCATAGTAATACTATTGATAATTATAATAATAATAATAATAATAATGATAATAATAATAATAATAATAATGATAATAAAAGTTAAAAGTTAAAGTACCAATGATTGTCACACATACACTAGTTGTGGTGAAATTAATAACAATAACAATAGTAATAATAATAATAGCATTAATAATAATAACAATAATTATGATAATAATAATAATAATAATAATTATTATTATTATTATAATAATAATAATAATAATAATAATAATAATAATAATAATACATTTTAAAACATGAACAATTCTGGTTATTTACAACAAACACATTTCTGTGCAATTCTGGAGATTTTGAGTTTATTCCTGTAAATTATTCCTGAATATTCTGATAATTTCCTGTTGATTCCCCCATTAGAGATTGCAACTTGAAATTGAAAAAAAAAACATACTCAGAATTTTGCTGGCCTGCCTCGAGTCATACAGTAACATACAGATGACATATACTATATTAATCATAACAACATGTTATTGTATTGTTTTGATCCCCAGACATTGAGCATTGTTTTCTGCGTATATAACCATCAAAGTGATATTGGAGTACAGTAAATAGAGATGGCTACCTTCCTCATCTAAACCGATACGGTACCAAGTCCCAGGACCTGGGAATCGATACCGGTACTCTATGGTAGCAATTTATAATACTTATTAATAATTCTGTGTGTTAATAAACGTTAATTGTTTAATAGTAAAATCAAAATGATCTGATTATAAATCTGCTGTCTTGTTTTCTTATTACATTTGCAAGTATTATTTTGTAGTATTTGCATGCATTTGCAATTTTCAAGACTATGGCGTGTTGCCTTGCCAGGAAGTAGTCTTTGCCATGATGCTGAATGTGCCAGTCTAGTCACTACAAAGTGTTTAAACTGTAAGCATTGCACTTGTTATATTGTGCATTTTAGTTGTAGTTTTCATTACCAGTTTTGGGGGTGTTGAAATCGCCATGTAAAATTGCTAATGCTAATCAGTAGCATCTCTATGCCAAATCCAAGGTAAACTAGCATGGGAAAATGGAGCCTTACTTCCCTCCTCGGCATGCAAATTGCAGTAACACCTAAAGACAGTTTAGCTGAGTCTGCTCCGATTGCTGCTTTTGTGCCTGTTTCCTCGCCAAGTGTTTGTTTAGTCTGCGACGTCACACGCAACAAAGTTATTGAAACATGGCCCCGTTTTTTTTTTTTTACGTGAACGGACGTGATTCGGTCGGCGCCTGCAAAAGTACCCCGTACCCCCTGGCAGGAACCTCACCTCGGTCAGCATGATGAGGCCCATGAGGAAGGAGACCACGGCCACGGCGAGGATGAAGAGCTCCCTGCGGTGTTTACGTCGGAAAGTGGAAGGGTACATGTCCACCATGGCCGTCACCAGGCTTTCCACGCACACAAACTATTACAGACAGGAACCCATAAATACACCCCATACACACATTGGTGTGTGTGTGTGTGGTCTTGTATTTCTACCCTTCTTGAGACATCACCAAGGAAAAGTATCTTCCATATGAGGAGGTGTGAACAAGTGATGACATAAATCAATAACATTGCATCTAATAGACAATGTCTCATTTGTGGTGACATCTATCAAAATGAGGGTGGTCCCAAAAAGGAGGGATTTTTCAAATTCCCTTTTAAAAGTGCTCTGGTCAACATATGAAATAACAAGTGTGTGTAAGAAATTGAAATGCGCCCCCTATGGCCAACATTTCTTAAAAAAAATAAAATACATATGTATATTAGAGACATACTGTAATAACTTTAGGTAAATAATGCAGATTAAAAACCAATTACAAAAAAAATAAATAACATTTTTTTATTTAAAAGCTTACCTTTTTTATATTTGCATAGTATGTATATACTAGAGATGCGCGGATAGGCAAATATTTCATCCGCAACCGCATCAGAAAGTCGTCAACCATCCGCCATCCACCCGATGTAACGTTTGATCAGAACTGCACCCGCCCGCCATCCGCCCGCACCCGCCTGTTATATCTAATATAGACGATGCAAGGCATTAGTGAGGCACCTGCCAACTACTCCGGTTTTCCCGTAATTCGTACGGTTTTCATCAACATATTCCGGGTTACGGGTGCAGTGATAAAAAATACGTTTTTTCATTAATTAAAAAAAAAAAAAAGGGTGAAAACTACGCGAATTGCACCTTGTGCAGACAAGATTTTTCGATCGGACACGGAGGAATTAGCGATGTAAAAGACCACGTTGGGACAAAAAAACACAAGTCTAATGCCGTTGCTAGCGATACAAGTGGAAAACTTTCAACGTTTTTCATCGCCCAAACAGATTCTTTGGATGTGATAAATGCCGAAGTTTTATTTACGGAGGCAATAATTGAGCATGGACTTCCAATCGCACTGGCTGATCACATGGGACAGTTAAATGTTTGTAATGCAACCTTTAAAAATCATTACGCGGTGATCGCGGTCCCAAAAATAAACTTTTCTTGCATGATAATGTCCAGAAAAATTCGCTTTATATTACTATAGAGTCCTTTTAACGAATGAGTTTGATGGTTTATCACAAACCTTAAATGAAAGAAGTCCTTTGTTCTCCTGCACCGCATGCGCTTTGGCCTTGCTTCGTGTTTGCGCAATCCTGTCGGCTGTATTTCACAGCACGACATACTGTTAAAAGTGTTTATACTATTTATGCTTTCAAGTCCAAGTTGAAGAAATCTTGTTAAATGTTGACAGCATAACTACCAAAATACAGAAGTATGTCCTTAATATTTTTGCAGTGCTATTTCTGTTGAAAAGTTCAAATGATTACATTAGAGATGTGATGTGCCACTTTTCAAGTGTCTGATGGCTTAAATTAATTTTCATTAATTTTTCATATTTTGAATTCTTTTGAAAGGCTTACAAAAAAACTACATTTGAATTGTAATTCCATGCTATTGACAGGACTATTAATTTTAATGAAGTTAGCTTACCATGTTTACAGTATGATAATTGTGATAGAAATGTGAATTTTAGGCACAGAATATTTTTTACAATTGAACAAGGCAGTAGATTATACAAGCTTGGACAGAAAGTTAATAATGACACCAATTTTTTTTTTAATGGAATTGTTTAGTACTGTTTTACCATTTGTTTACTGTAAAAAGTGTTTATACTGTTTATACTTTCAATTAACAAATGGAAGTCTTGTGAAAGGTTGACAGGATAACTGGCATTAACTGTCAAAATAATTTCAAACTATTGAAGTTGGCTTACAGAATAAACATGTCAATCAACCCATATGATTTTTGCTGTAATATTTTTGTTTTGAAAAGTCACTGTGACTGATAGAAAAGTGATGGTTTTAGCAACATTTTAACCTGTCTGAATGCAATCAATCATTTTGCGTCGGGGGGCGAAGCCCTGAACCCTCCACCAGGACTTTGCCCTGGACCTACCGGGGCCTGCGGCCCTTGGACCCTGGCTACTAGGTTTTTCTGATTTCAAAAGTTGGCAGGTATGGTGAGGTTATAAAGCTTTTGCCTGTTAAAGAAAGGAGACTGATCCAATGCAGCACAGACTTTCGCGTGCCACGCTGTCACGACCCAGACGCACACCAGTGCGCAATCATATGGGAGCCGCGCTGAGCGCACCTCCAAGCGCGTCTCGCTGCCGGCGACGGCCGGGTATGGGCCCACGCTCCAGCGCCATCCATTTTCAGGGCTAGTTGATTCGGCAGGTGGGTTGTTACACACTCCTTAGCGGGTTCCAACTTCCATGGCCACCGTCCTGCTCTCTATATAAACCAGGGTGAGCCCCACCCCTTTCGTGAGCGCACTGCGTGCGGAGTGACCCCTGTTACGCGCCCCCGGCAACAGGGGTGGCGGGCAGGTAAGCTGCGCGGGCGGAGCGCGCGGAGTGACCCATGTTACGAGCCCCCGGCCACGGGGGTGGCTGGCAGGTAAGCTGCTTACCTGCTGCGCGTGACGCCGGCCGCGGCGAAGGCGGACGAGGCGGGGTGTCGGTGCGGTGGGCGCGGTAGTGACCCTGGACGTGCGTCGGGCCCTTCTCGCGGATCGCCTCAGCTACGGCTCCCGGTGGGGCCCTCTCGGGGGAAGGGGCCTCGGTCCCGGACCCCGGCGAGGCGTCCCTTCTCCGCTCCGTAAAAGTGTCCATCTCTTTTCTTTTTTCTTCTTCTGTTGTGGCATATGCTGCAGGTGCCTGCTCGTTTTTCGTATGTGGGTAACAACATTTAACTATGTATATATATTTACCAATTGGTTTAACTGCCACCCGCAAAAAAAAAAAAAAAAAAAAAAAAAAAAAAAAATCTAATTAATCCGCCCGACCCGACCCGCGCGCGGATAAAATCGTATTTTTTTAAATTTCATCCGCCCAATCCGCGGATAATCCGCGGACTCCGCGGTTGTGCCCGCAAACCGCGCATCTCTAGTATATACTATTAATGTTGTAAATACAAATCTTTATATATCTTCAAACCCCGTTTCCATATGAGTTGGGAAATTGTGTTGGATGTAAATATAAATGGTGTCATGTCTGTGTGATCATGTTTTTGTTTTGGTCATGTTCGGTTTTGTTTTTGGACTTTTTGTGCACTTTTGTTTTGTCACCATAGCAACCCATTAGTTTTCACCTGTCACGTCACGCACCTGTTTCACGTTTTGAGTCACGCACCTGTTTTCGTTAATCATGTCTGTAGTATTTAAGTTCATTGTTTTCCGTTTGTCTTCCTGGTGACATCCCACAATTATGCTCTGTACATTTCTGACACTTGTTTTCATGTCCATCCTTCATGCTGCTACTTTTGTTTTTGTTTATTAATGCTATAGTCTTTTGGGTTCATAGTTTGTTCTCCGCCACTGTGCGCGCTTTTCGTTTGTACTTTTTTTTAATATATTAAATAAATCATGTACTCACATTCCCGTCTCGCCCGAGCCAACTTTCCGTTGCATTCCGGAAAAGCAAACACCCAGGACCAAGTCATGACAAATGGAATACAATGATTTGCAAATCCTTTTCAAGCCATATTTAGTTGAATGCACTACAAAGACAACATATTTGATGTTCAAACTCATAAACTTTATTTTTGTTTTGCAAATAATAATTAACTTTAGAATTTCATGGCTGCAACACGTGCCAAAGTAGTTGGGAAAAGGCATGTTCACCACTGTGTTACATGGCCTTTCCTTTTAACAACACTCAGTAAACGTTTGGGAACTGAGGAGACACATTTTTGAAGCTTCTCAGGTGGAATTCTTTCCCATTCTTGCTTGATGTACAGCTTAAGTTGTTCAACAGTCCGGGGGTCTCTGTTGTGCTATTTTAGGCTTCATAATGCGCCACACATTTTCAATGGGAGACAGGTCTAGACTACAGGCAGGCCAGTCTAGTACCCGCACTCTTTTACTATGAAGCCACGTTGATGTAACACGTGGCTTGGCATTTTCTTGCTGAAATAAGCAGGGGCGTCCATGGTAACGTTGCTTGGATGGCAACATATGTTGCTCCAAAACCTGTATGTACCTTTCAGCATTAATGGTGCCTTCACAGATGTGTAAGTTACCCATGTCTTGGGCACTAATCCACCCCCATACCATCACACATGCTGCCTTTTACACTTTTGCGCCTATAACAATCCGGATGGTTCTTTTCCTCTTTGGTCCGAAAGAAATGACGTCCACAGTTTCCAAAAACAATTTGAAATGTGGACTCGTCAGACCACAGAACACTTTTCCACTTTGCGTCAGTCCATCTTAGATGAGCTCAGGCCCAGCGAAGCCGACGGCGTTTCTGGGTGTTGTTGATAAAACGGTTTTCGCCTTGCATAGGAGAGTTTTAACTTGCGCTTACAGATGTAGCGACCAACTGTAGTTATTGACAGTGGGTTTCTGAAGTGTTCCTGAGCCCATGTGGTGATATCCTTTACACACCGATGTCGCTTGTTGATGCAGTGCAGCCTGAGGGATGGAAGGTGACGGGCTTAGCTGCTTACGTGCAGTGATTTCTCCAGATTCTCTGAACCCTTTGATGATATTACGGAGCGTAGATGGTAGAAATCCCTAAATTCCTTGCAATAGCTGGTTGAGAAAGGTTTTTCTTAAACTGTTCAACAATTTGCTCACGCATTTGTTGACAAAGTGGTGACCCTCGCCCCATCCTTTCTTGTGAAAGACTGAGCATTTTTTGGGAAGCTGTTTTTATACCCAATCATGGCACCCACCTGTTCCCAATTGGGATGTTCCAAATAAGTGTTTGATGAGCATTCCTCAACTTTATCAGTATTTATTGCCACCTTTCCCAACTTCTTTGTCACGTGTTGCTGGCATCAAAATCTAAAGTTAATGATTATTTGCAAAAAATAAAAAATAAAGATTATGAGTTTGAACATCAAATATGTTGTCTTTGTAGCATATTCAACTGAATATGGGTTGAAAAGGATTTGCAAATCATTGTATTCCGTTTATTAGTGATGGGTTGATGAGGCGTCATGAAGCGTTTTGACACATTTTCAAAACTGTATTGATACTGTGTCGATACTGTGTCACTAAATACTGACATCTGCTGGACATTAAAAATCCCTACAGGCAACCTATGGACCGACTCAACTGACACTGATTTGATGCCCTAGTACAGGGGTCACCAACCTTTTTGAAACCAAAAACTACTTCTTGGGTACTGATTAATGCGAAGGGCTACCAGTTTGATACACACTTAAATAAATAAATATATTGTCATTTGTAAGTTACACGTAAGTGTGATTTAAACAAGAATAGCTAAATAAATACATTTATATATATAAAAAAATGGGTATTTCTGTCTGTCATTCCGTTGTACATTTTTTTTTCCTTTTACGGAAGGTTTTTTGTAGAGAATAAATGATGAAAAAAACACTTAATTGAACGGTTTAAAAGAGGAGAAAACACGAAAATAATTAAAATAAAATTTTGAAACATAGTTTATCTTCAATTTCGACTCTTTGAAATTCAAAATTTAACCGACAAAAAGAAGAGAAAAACTAGCTTATTTGAATCTTTTTGAAAAAATTAAAAAAATAATTTATGGAACATCATTAGTAATTTTTTCCTGATTAAGATACATTTTAGAATTTTGATGACATGTTTTAAATTGGTTAAAATCCAATCTGCACTTTGTTAGAATATTTAACAAATTGGACCAAGCTATATTTCTAACAAAGACAAATCAGTATTTCTTCTAGATTTTCCAGAACAAAATTTTTTAAAGAAATTCAAAATACTTTGACATAAGATTTAAATTTGATTCTACAGATTTTCTAGATTTGCCAGAATAATTTTTTTTGAATTTTAATCATAGTAAGTTTGAAGAAATATTTCACAAATATTCTTCGTCGAAAAAACAGAAGCTAAAATATTTATTATTCTTTACAATAAAAAATAAATAAATTTACTTGAACATTGATTTAAATTGTCAGGAAAGAAGAGGAATAAATTTAAAAGGTAAAAAGGTATATTTGTTTAAAAATCCTAAAATCATTTTTAAGGTTGTATTTTTTTCTCTAAAATTGTATTTCTAAAAGTAATAAGAAGCAAAGTAAAAAATAAATGAATGTATTTAAACAAGTGAAGACCCATCCATCCATCCATTTTCTACCGCTTATTCCAAGTGAAGACCAAGTCTTTAAAATATTTTCTTGGATTTTCAAATTCTATTTGAGTTTTGTCTCTTTTAGAATTAAAAATGTCGAGCAAAGCGAGACCAGCTTGCTAGTAAATAAATAAGATTTAAAAAATAGAGGCAGCTCACTGGTAAGTGCTGCTCTTTGAGCTATTTTTAGAACAGGCCAGCGGGCGACTGATCTGGTCCTTACGGGCTACCTGGTGACCGCGGGCACCGCGTTGGTGACCCCTGCCCTAGTATATACAATAATATAAACCAAGTCATTGTATTTCATTTAGGATTATTTCATATCTTCATTTAAATAAAAATATATTTGTATCTTTTTTAGATACAGTCAATAAATAATGTGAACATGTATCATAACATGGAAATCTAAGAGAACGTGTTGTGGATGATTGTGGACTGGGAAGTTTTTTCATGTAATTTTTTTACACATTTTTATAAAAAAATTAAAAAGTTTTTCCGACGTATTACATTTTAGACGATTTCTCTTCTTAGTTATTATTTCTCCGGCTGTAGAAAAGAGCCGCTCACAGGGCACAGAGGAGGCGTCAGTGTGACACAGTTGGCGTATCGGTCACGTGACCAAAACAGCTCATGATCGGTCACGTGACTTTCTAAAAGCGGTACGCGCACCGACACAGGGTTTTGCTCTATGAGCTCGACGCATGCGCCGATGCATCGGTGTTGCCGGACCCATCACTACCGTTTATATTTACATCTAACACAATTTCCCAACTCATATGGAAACGGGGTTTGTATAAAGGGTGGTCCTAAAGAGGTAGGCATTTTTTTTTTGGAGGTTTCAAGAAGTTAAGAAATACAAGAATGTGTGTGTGTGTGTGTGTGTGTGTGAGTGTGGTCTCACTTGACTATCCAGGCCCAAAAAGACAACCATGATGAAGAAGCAGCAGGCCCACAAAGGAGAGAAAGGCATCATGGACACAGCACGTGGATAGGCAATAAAAGCCAAACCTGGCCCTGGATTTGGCACAAATCTTACCTTAACTTAACTTATTAACTGGTCTTCTAGAAGCTGCACGAATGGGTGTGTGTGTGTGTGTGTTGTTGTGTGTTTTCTCCAACCACTCACCAGATTCAGCCACCTCAGATATGGGCACGTTCTGTTCGTACGACATGAAGCCCAGAATGGAGAAAATGGCGAAGCCGGCGACAAAACTGGTGCCGCTGTTGAGGAAGCACAGCGACAGACAGTCCCTGCAAACCAAAGACGAATGTCAATAATGGAATCATTAAAAAAAAAAAAACACTCCTACAGTCGCCAGGAGTGTGCTAAAGCAACATTAACCATAGTCCCTGAAAACACTTCTTTATTTATTCCACAAGATGGCAGTGGCTTCCTTTGCAGGATAATAAACATCTCCATTAATCATCTTCATCTTCCTCTGCAAGGCTTGACAAAGTTGTCAAACTATTGTTTGCAATTACAGCATACTTGCCAACCTTGAGACCTCCGATTTCGGGAGGTGGGGGGTGGGGGCGTGGTTGGGGATGGGGCGGGGCGTGGTTGGGGGCGTGGTTAAGAGGGGAGGAGTATATTGACAGCTAGAATTCACCAAGTCAAGTATTTCATACATATATATATATATATATATATATATATATATGTCTTAATAAGGTTATCCAAAAAATAGTGCTCGATACCGTAGTAGAGCGCAATATATGTATGTGTGGGAAAAAAATCACAAGACTATTTCATCTCTACAGGCCTGTTTCATGAGGGGGGGTTCCCTCAATCATCAGGAGATTTTAATGGGAGCATTCACATACCATGGTTTATATAGGGCACAGAGTGGGTGGGTACAGGCTGGCGTAGGGGCGTGGTGATTGGCTCATGTGTTACCTAGGAGGTGTTTCCGTCTGTGGCGGCATGCTGTTACAATTTCGCTGCGCTTGTTGAGGGATGACAGGTCTGGACGGTAAATAATAAACAGTTTCTCTTTCAAGCATAGGTTGCATCTTTTATTACCACTATTGTAAGGTGTGCTGGATGCAAGAATTTGCCATGTTATTGAATATTCAACATTATTGTCTTTGAGGTCCCAAATGTGTTTGCTGAGTTCTGTGGTATTTCGCAGGTTTTGGTTCCTGAAAGAAGCCTTGTGATTGTTCCATCTGGTTTTGAATTCTCCCTCGGTTAATCCTACATATGTGTCGGATGTGTTAATGTCCTTGCGTATTAACTTAGATTGGTAGACAACTGATGTTTGTAAGCACCCCCCGTTGAGAGGGCAATCAGGTTTCTTTCGGCAGTTACAGCCTTTGTTGGTTTTGGAGTCGCTCTGTCTGGGGGCCGACGGCTCATTTGCAATTGTTTTGTTGTGGTTTGAGATGATTTGTCGTATATTGTTCATGCAGCTGTAGCTCAATTTAATGTTGTTCTTGTTGAATACTTTTCTTAGGGTGTTGTCTTTGGGAAAGTGTTTGTCAATCAGATTGAGGAATTTGTGTCCAATGTTAGTTGAGACGTTTTTGCTGTATGGGGGGTTGTACCAGATGATGTTGTTTCGTTTTCTGTTCTTTTTTGGCTGGTTTCCTGGCGTGGGTTCATAGGTGAGGGTGAAATTGTATCCGCTTTCATCAAGGGCTTTTTGGTACGGGGGGGTTGCTTGGTCAAATTCAGCTTTGCTAGATGACAGCCTCGATAGCCTTTTATTGATTCCGGTAGGTATTCTTTTCGTGGTGGTGGGTGGGTGGTTGCTGTCATGGTGCACGTATTGGAGTGTTGTGTTGGGTTTCGTGAATGGTTGGTAGCTGTTATTTCTCAGGTTGAAAGTGACGTCAAGGAAGTTGACGGTTTGCTTGTTGGCTTCAATCGTGATCCGTAGGCCGTTCTCTTTGAAAATTTGGCATATGCGCTTCTTGGTATTCTCGCTGCTCCTTGGCGAGGCGCGACACACTGCCAGTCCGTCATCACGGTAAATACCAAGGTTCAGATTGAGGCTAGCGAGCTGGGAGAGGAGGAAACTCCCAACGAGTTCACACGTTTCTGCTCCGTCAAAACTTCCCATAGTGACGTCAAATGTTGCATTGTTCTTTTTTTGCCATGGTGTACTGTTGTGGATGAGAATGGAGTTTTTTACGTGGATGATGATGTTTCTTTCGTTGCCTGTGATTGAGTCGTAGTCTGAGGCGAAGTCTAGTGCTTGAGTCAGTAGGTCTTGCGTGATGGAAGGGTAAAATTCCTCGATATCAAAGGAGATAAAGTTGTGCTGTTGTTTGTCTTGGATGTTGTTGAACCATTTGATTACTGCTGCTGTATTTCTCCATTGGTTGAGTGGTGTTTTGTCCTTGATTTTTGTGTTGACTCTGTCCAGGATTATTTTGCTGATTTTTCCTATTTCAGATTTAGTTGGGTTTATTAGTCGGCATGTTGGGTTATTTGCGAAGTTGGGTTTGTGGTCCTTCAATGTGATGAAGGCTTCCTTGTTGGCTGTGGCGTCCACCCTGTCCTCAATGTCCAGTTCAGCCGCGATCCTTTTCTTTTCCAGGTGGATGTTCTGTAAGGTGTTGGGTTGCGCTTTTTTGTATGATTTGGTGATGCTTCTGTCCAGTAAGGTGTGATGTTCTGGTATGTCCATTCTGTAGAAGTTTGTGGTTTTATCGGCAGCTATGATGAGGTTGTTTACTTTCTTGATGCGCTCCTTGTCATTTTTCAGCTTGGTGAGGAGTGGGTTGCGGATTGGCTTGAATTTGACTGATTGTATCATTTTGAGCATGTCGTTCTCAAAATCCTTTAGTTCCTCAACTGTGGGTGGGTTCTTGGTAGATTTGAATCCGTAAGTTTCCTTTTGCATTCCTTTTGTTTCAGGGTGGAGGAAAAAATGTGCTTTCCACCGCATCCTTCTTAGGAAGTGTTCCGTCTTTTCTATGAGCCTTAGCTTGTAGTCATTCTGCGCGGGTATGGGAATGTTCTTCGTGGAGTAGTCGATGTTGAATTTTTCCATTTCTGATCGTCGTACAGTGCTCAACAAATGTCAATTTGGAGCGGAGTATATGTCTTAATAAGGTTATCCAAAAAATAGTGCTCGATACCGTAGTAGAGCGCAATATATGTATGTGTGGGAAAAAAAATCACAAGACTATTTCATCTCTACAGGCCTGTTTCATGAGGGGGGGTACCCTCAATCGTCAGGAGATTTTAATGGGAGCATTCGCATACCATGGTTTATATAGGGCACAGAGTGGGTGGGTACAGGCTGGCCTAGGGGGCGTGGTAAGGTAATACGCAAGGACATTAACACATCCGACACATATGTAGGATTAACCGAGGGTGAATTCAAAACCAGATGGAACAACCACAAGGCTTCTTTCAGGAACAAAAACCTGCGAAATACCACAGAACTCAGCAAACACATTTGGGACCTCAAAGACAATAATGTTGAATATTCAATAACATGGCAAATTCTTGCATCCAGCACACCTTACAATAGTGGTAATAAAAGATGCAACCTATGCTTGAAAGAGAAACTGTTTATTATCTACCGTCCAGACCTGTCATCCCTCAACAAGCGCAGCGAAATTGTAACAACATGCCGCCATAGACGGAAACACCTCCTAGGTAACACATGAACCAATCACCACGCCCCTAGGCCAGCCTGTACCCACCCACTCTGTGCCCTATATAAACCATGGTATGTGAATGCTCCCATTAAAATCTCCTGACGATTGAGGGTACCCCCCTCATGAAACAGGCCTGTAGAGATGAAATAGTCTTGTGATTTTTTTTTTTTCCCCACACATACATATATTGCGCCCCTACTACGGTATCGAGCACTATTTTTTGGATAACCTTATTAAGACATATATATATATATATATATATATATATATATATATATATATATATATATATATATATATATATATATATATATATATATATATACTATATATGTACTATATACTATATAAGATATTATAACTGGACAGCATAGTTATCATCAACAGCTAACTTTTAGATATTACATTAAAAAATGACATTTTATTATAAAACAATAAACATTTATTAACACATGACCACACACAAAAGTACCAAAATTTGGTACTGTTTAGTACCGGTCTTGATTACCAGGTACCGTACCGATTTGAATGTGAAAGGTGCCTATCTTTTACTAATAATACATTTTTCAGAGGCCTTTTGGGGCAAGTCCATGAGTTTAAATGTGGTAAAATACAAAACAATCAAATGGAGAGAAGGAGTGTGACTACCTGTAGCAGTTGTTGTTATACTTGTTATAACTTCCCAGTGCGGTGAGGCAGCCCAGACAGATGGCATAGGAGAAGAAGATTTGAGTCCCAGCGTCCATCCACACCTTTGGAAGCACAAGATGAGTGTACCAAGTCAGTTTAGGGCCGGGGGTGTCAAATGTATAAACAGGTTTAATCCCACAAGATGAGTTTGCTAAGTATAAAAAAATGAGCTGCAATGTTTCATTGAAACAAACTGCTGTTCTAAATGTGTCCACTGGGTGTCGCAAAAGCAATTGAAGTGTAACCCACGTCATGACATGTGTCAGCTGACTTTAAGCGCTCTCTGGATTGGCTGCTGCTACTCCAATCAGCACAGGTGCAAGCAATCAGCTGCTCCTGTTGTGACTGGCAGCAGATGGTGGCAGACTGATGCAGTAGCGACACACAATACTTTCCTTAATTGTAAATGATCCAATCAACGAAAAAAATAAGGAAACGGTAAGATGCACTCCTCAGCCTTCCCGGTAAGGTCTATTCAGGTGTACTGGAGAGGAGGCTACGCCGGATAGTCGAACCTCGGATTCAGGAGGAACAGTGTGGTTTTCGTCCTGGTCGTGGAACTGTGGACCAGCTCTATACTCTGGGCAGGGTCCTTGAGGGTGCATGGGAGTTTGCCCAACCAGTCTATATGTGCTTTGTGGACTTGGAGAAGGCATTCGACCGTGTACCCCGGGAAGTCCTGTGGGGAGTGCTCAGAGAGTATGGGGTAACGGACTGTCTTATTGTGGCAGTTCGCTCCCTGTATAATCAGTGTCAGAGCTTGGTCCGCATTGCCGCCAGTAAGTCGGACACGTTTCCAGTGAGGGTTGGCTGCCCTTTGTCACCCATTCTGTTCATAACCTTTATGGACAGAATTTCTAGGCGCAGCCAGGGCGTTGAGGGGATCTGGTTTGGTGGCTGCAGGATTAGGTCTCTGCTATTTGCAGATGATGTGGTCCTGATGGCTTCCTCCGGCCAAGATCTTCAGCTCTCACTGGATCGGTTCGCAGCCGAGTGTGAAGCGACTGGGATGGGAATCAGCACCTCCAAGTCCGAGTCCATGGTTCTCTCCCGGAAAAGGGTGGAGTGCCATCTCCGGGTTGGGGAGTGGAGCTTGCCCCAAGTGGAGGAGTTCAAGTACCTCGGAGTCTTGTTCACGAGTGGGGGAAGAGTGGATCGTGAGATCGACAGGCGGATCGGTGCGGCGTCTTCAGTAATGCGGACGCTGTATCGATCCGTTGTGGTGAAGAAGGAGCTGAGCCGGAAGGCAAAGCTCTCGATTTACCGGTCGATCTACGTTCCCATCCTCACCTATGGTCATGAGCTTTGGGTTATGACCGAAAGGACAAGATCACGGGTACAAGCGGCCGAAATGAGTTTCCTCCGCCGGGTGGCGGGGCTCTCCCTTAGAGATAGGGTGAGAAGCTCTGTCATTCGGGGGGAGCTCAAAGTAAAGCCGCTGCTCCTCCACATCGAGAGGAGCCAGATGAAGTGGTTCGGGCATCTGGTCAGGATGCCACCCGAACGCCTCCCTAGGAAGGTGTTTCGGGCACGTCCGACCGGTAGGAGGCCACGGGGAAGACCCAGGACACGCTGGGAAGACTATCTCTCCCGGCTGGCCTGGGAACGCCTCGGGATCCCCCGGGAGGAGCTGGACGAAGTGGCTGGGGAGAGGGAAGTCTGGGCTTCCCTGCTTAAGCTGCTGCCCCCGCGACCCGACCTCGGATAAGCGGAAGAAGATGGATGGATGGATGGATGGTAAGATGCATAGACTTAAGTCAACATGACCATCATCTTTGTTAGAGTTCCGTGCAGCAATTGATTGACGGCGCGATGTGCACCCTGAGCTCCATTGTAAAAATGTGTGTTTCTTAGGGGTGTAACGGTACGTGTATTTGTATTGAACCGTTTCGGTACGGAGGTTCCGGTTCGGTTCAGGAGGTGTACCGAACGAGTTTCCACACGGACATATTAAGTAGCGTAACGCATGTTGTGTAAACAATGCACACCGAGGCACAACACACGGCATGCTAGCAGCTAACATCCTCTTTTCACCGGACATGTCCTCTTTTGCGGAGCTGTCAGGGCGGAGTTTCTTAAATGCCTCAAATGTCCGGCATTTTGAGTTAGGGTTGCCTGTATTTTCGATGTACGTTCAGGGTTACGAAGGGGTTAAAAACAAAACAAACAGCAGCATTGGTGAGGGAGGGGCAGAGACAGAGAGAGAGAGAGAGTTATGATAAACGCGCATGCGTCGCCAGGCTCTGCTTTTTATCCATAGATTTATCACATTTGATTTTTTATTATCTATAGCAGGGGTGTGAAAAGTGTGCCCCGGAGGCCATTTGCAGCCCGCAGCTAATGTTTTGTCTAAAAATACTATCAAAATAAACAAAAACATAACAAAAGTGAAATAAAAAAGCTTAAAGGTTAAATGTAATGTAGAAAAAGTTGCAATGTTGACTAATAAAACAAAGCTGTTTTTTCTTTCTTTCAAACTGCCATTGCTCAAAACATAATATTGAATCAAAATCAATGTTATTATGAATTATTGACCTATCCAAGGTTCCCATTACTTCACATCAAATATTACACTAAGAAAAATATTTTTGGTGGAAGATTTTGCAAATTTGGTAAATAAATAACCCCAAAATGTATATTTTGTTGTTTTCTTACTATACCGAAAATGAACCGAACCGTGACCTCTAAACCGAGGTACGTACCGAACGGAAATTTTTGTGTACCGTTACACCCCTAGTGTTTCTACATTTGTTTTTTTGTTCTATTTTATTTTACGCTTAAATCTACCAATTTCACATTTGGTAAGTTTGTAGTTATGTTGCCTTGATTTTGGCTATGGCGTCATTTTTTCCCCAACTTTTTTTATTGGCATTTTCAAATAGACAGAAAAAAGTGCAAGTCAAAACAGTACAATTTTAAAGTCAGTAAATGATTCACACCCTTTCCCTTAAAACCCAAACCACCCACCCACCCGGCTATGGCGTCATTTTTGATCATCGTTGTGTTTCTCTCATAATTTTGATATTTGAATGATGATAAATGAATGTGTTATGGCAGTTGCAGATGTCACCAATGCGGCGGTTTGAGAAAAAACCCGGTTGCTTTTCCAAACACGTCTTTAATGGCGAACTGCCGACATGAGAACGCTTAACAGGAAGTGCTTAAAGTTGAATGGCTTTGTAAAAAACACCGAGACAAAGTCCAAGTTCATTGTGTTCTTCAAGGTGTTTTTGAAACTGCGCCATTTTTCCACCCCGGATTTTTCAACTCATTTGAAGTGTTGGAATAATTATGTAAAAGTTATCACACAACTCTTATGCTATAGTTATTATCAATTGTGCTGAAGTTGTACTTTTCTATCTGTGCAAAAACACAACTTGTAATCTTGCTTTGCGAGTTGTATCGTGTCGGCATTTTGTTTCCAGACCCTGCCTGCTTACAGCCAAGGACGGACATCGAGTACCTCAACACAGACAAAACAGAGACAGGGCAAAATCACGATTGTCAGCACATTTCCTTTCTGAATAATCATGTATTGTGTCTACTGGGGCTGCTTGCATTACACCTCCCTTCAGGAGCAGCCTCAGTGATGTTAACCAGGGACCATCCATCCATCCATCTTCTTCCGCTTATCCGAGGTCGAGTCGCGGGGGCAGCAGCCTAAGCAGGGTAGCCCAGACTTCCCTCTCCCCAGCCACTTCGTCCATCTCTTCCCGGGGGATCCCGAGGCGTTCCCAGGCCAGCCGGGAGACATAGTCTTCCCAACGTGTCCTGGGTCTTCCCCGTGGCCTCCTACCGGTCGGACGTGCCCTAAACACCTCCCGAGGGAGGCGATCGGGTGGAATCCTGACCAGATGCCCGAACCACCTCATCTGGCTCCTCTCCATGTGGAGGAGCAGCGGCTTTACTTTGAGCTCCCCCCGGATGACAGAGCTTCTCACCCTATCTCTAAGGGAGAGACCCGCCAACCGGCGGAGGAAACTCATTTGGGCCGCTTGTACCCGTGATCTTGTCCTTTCGGTCATAACCCAAAGCTCATGACCATAGGTGAGGATGGGAACGTAGATCGACCGGTAAATTGAGAGCTTTGCCTTCCGGCTCAGCTCCTTCTTCACCACAACGGATCGATACAGCGTCCGCATTACTGAAGATGCCGCACCGATCCGCCTGTCGATCTCACGATCCACTCTTCCCTCACTCGTGAACAAGACTCCGAGGTACTTGAACTCCTCCACTTGGGGCAGGGTCTCCTTCCCAACCCGGAAATGGCACTCCACCCTTTTCCGGCCGAGAACCATGGACTCGGACTTGGAGGTGCTGATTCTCATCCCAGTCGCTTCACACTCGGCTGCGAACCGATCCAGCGAGAGCTGAAGATCCTGGCCAGATGAAGCCATCAGGACCACATCATCTGCAAAAAGCAGAGACCTAATCCTGCAGCCACCAAACCAGTGACCTCCTCAATCCCACCAACACGTCTTCCTATGAGGAAGCAGTGCCTGGAGAGTCTGTGGTGGGCTCTCCTATTTCTGGGGCTGAGGTTGCTGAGGTAGTTAAAAAGCTCCTCGGTGGCAAGGCCCCGGGGGTGGATGAGATCCGCCCGGAGTTCCTTAAGGCTCTGGATGCTGTGGGGCTGTCTTGGTGGACAATACTCTGCAGCATCGCGTGGACATCGGGGGCGGTACCTCTGGATTGGCAGACCGGGGTGGTGGTTCCTCTCTTTAAGAAGGGGAACCGGAGGGTGTGTTCTAACTATCGTGGGATCACACTCCTCAGCCTTCCCGGTAAGGTCTATTCGGGTGTACTGGAGAGGAGGCTACGCCGGATAGTCGAACCTCGGATTCAGGAGGAACAGTGTGGTTTTCGTCCTGGTCGTGGAACTGTGGACCAGCTCTATACTCTGGGCAGGGTCCTTGAGGGTGCATGGGAGTTTGCCCAACTAGTCTACATGTGCTTTGTGGACTTGGAGAAGGCATTCGACCGTGTCCCTCGGGAAGTCCTGTGGGGAGTGCTCAGAGAGTACGGGGTATCGGACTGTCTGATTTTGGCGGTCCGCTCCCTGTATGATCAGTGTCAGAGCTTGGTCCGCATTGCCGGCAGTAAGTCTGACACGTTTCCAGTGAGGGTTGGACTCCGCCAAGGCTGCCCTTTGTCACCGATTCTGTTCATAACCTTTATGGACAGAATTTCTAGGCGCAGTCAAGGCGTTGAGGGGATCCGGTTTGGTAACCAGGGACCTCCCGAATAAATAGAGGAGCACGTGGGCTGTACCTTAGAGCGTAGGGTGGAACTGTAGCTGAGTGTACAGCCCATTACGTCTCTCCTCATGAGCAAAATTGAACTCTGTCTCTGCCTGATTCCTTCTTCTTGTCTTGTGTAATAGATAGTTCGGTGTTTGAACCTGACATGAAGTGTTTTGTCTGGAGGATTATTTGTAATACGTACATTTTCAGAATGCGCTCGTTTTATTTTTGGCCAAAGTAAAACAAAGAAAACAATTTTATTTTTATATTATTATGCCATGATTTTACTAGTAATAGATCTTTCTCCATGCAGCCCCTGAGCTAAAATGAGTTTGACACCCTTGGTTTAGGGTCTTTGTCTCAGACCAAGTACCCAAGCCCACCTACCTGTGGGTCAGCAAGGCGACCCAAATCAGGGTAGAGGTAGAAGTGGATTCCCCGGAAGGCCCCTGGCAGGGTGACCCCTCTCACCAACAGGATCAGTAGCATCGCATATGGAAAGGTGGCTGTGAAATAAACCACCTGTGGGGATAAAGCAACATGTTCCAACCGGTGTGTGGATCCTATGTTTCAAAAGAACCAAGCGCTCACCTTGCCAGTGGACTTGACTCCCTTCCAAATGCAGAAGTAGCAGATGACCCAGGCGACGGCCAGACAGATCACCAAGTCCCAGTTTAGAGAACCAATGTGATGGATTCCTGAGGATATTCTTAACACCCTGCGCCTAAAGCCAATATTGAAAGATATTGGCTTTAAAAAAAACTGCCACTGTGTATCAGAAAGGCTCAAAGTAATCCACAAATTCAAAATCGCTCATGCACAAGTACAAGCACCAAACGGGTCTTACAATTAATGCTGACGTTCCTCCCACCAGTTATTGATGATTACCACCTTGCGTAAAATAAACAACTGGAAAGCCTTAAAAATAATCCACAAAGTCAAAATCGCTCATGCACAAGCGCATACACAAAACAAGTAATAAAAAAATGCTGTCAGTCTTCTCACCAGTTATTGATAACCACCACCTTGCATAATGGAAGTAAACGCAGAGCCTCAAAATAACCCACAAAGTCAAAATCGCTCATGCAAAAGTACAAACACCAAACAAGTCTTACCATTAATGCTGACGTTCCTCCCACCAGTTATTGATGATTACCACCTTGTGTAAAATAAACAATTGGAAAGCCTTGAAAATAATCCACAAAGTCAAAATTGCTCATGCACAAGCGCATGCACAAAAAAAGTAATAGAAAAAAAAATGCTGTCAGTCTTCTCACCAGTTATTGATTACCGCCACCTTGCATAATGGAAATAAACGCAGAGCCTCAAAATAATCCACAAAGTCAAAATCGCTCATGCAAAAGTACAAACACCAAACAAGTCTTACAATTAATGCTGACGTTCCTCCCACCAGTTATTGATGATTACCACCTTGCGTAAAATAAACAATTGGAACGCCTTAAAAATAATCCAAAAAGTCAAAATCGCTCATGCACAAGCGCATGCACAAAACAAATAATAAAAAAAAAATGCTGTCAGTCTTCTCACCAGTTATTGATAACCACCACCTTGCATAATGGAAATAAACGCAGAGCCTCAAAATAATCCACAAAGTCAAAATCGCTCATGCACAAGTACAAGCACAAAACGAATCATACAATTAATGCGGACATTCCTCCCACCAGTTATTGATGACCACCACATTGGATAAAATAAATAATTAGAAAGCCTTAACAAAATGAATCCACAAAGTCAAAATCGCTCATGCACAAGTACAAGCACAAAACGAGTCTTACAATTCCTCCCACCAGTTATTCACGATTACCACCTTGCATAAAATAAACAATTGGAAAGCCTTAAAAATAATCCACAAAGTCAAAATCGCTTATGCAAAAGCGCATGCACAAACCAAGTAATAAGTAAAATGCTGTCAGTCTTCTCACCAGTTATTGATAACCACCACCTTGTATAATGGAAATAAACGCAAAACCTCAAAATAATCAACAAAGTCAAAATCGCTCATACAAAAGTACAAACACCAAAAAAGTCTTACCATTAATGCTGACGTTCCTCCCACCAGTTATTGATGATTACCACCTTGTGTAAAATAAACAATCGGAAAGCCTTGAAAATAATCCACAAAGTCAAAATCGCTCATGCACAACCGCATGAACATAACAAGTAATAATAAAAAAAATGCTGTCAGCCTTCTCACCAGTTATTGATAACCGCCACCTTGCATAATGGAAATAAACGCAGAGCCTCAAAATAATCCACAAAGTCAAAATCGCTCATGCACAAGTACAAGCACAAAACGAATCATACAATTAATGCGGACATTCCTCCCACCAGTTAGTGATGACCACCACATTGCATAAAATAAATAATTAGAAAGCCTTAACAAAATGAATCCACAAAGTCAAAATCGCTCATGCACAAAGTACAAGCACAAAACGAGTCTTACAATTCCTCCCACCAGTTATTGATGATTACCACCTTGCATAAAATAAACAATTGGAAAGCCTTAAAAATAATCCACAAAGTCAAAATCGCTTATGCACAAGCGCATGCACAAACCAAGTAATAAATAAAATGCTGTCAGTCTTCTCACCAGTTATTGATAACCGCCACCTTGCATAATGGAAATAAACGCAGAGCCTCAAAATAATCCACAAAGTCAAAATCGCTCATGCACAAGTACAAGCACAAAACGAATCATACAATTAATGCGGACATTCCTCCCACCAGTTATTGATGATTACCACCTTGCGTAAAATAAACAATTGGAAAGCCTTGAAAATAATCCACAAAGTCAAAATCGCTCATGCACAAGCGCATACACAAAACAAGTAAAAAAAAATGCTGTCAGTCTTCTCACCAGTTATTGATAACCGCCACCGTGCATAATGGAAGTAAACGCAGAGCCTCAAAATAATCCACAAAGTCAAAATCGCTCATGCGCAAGTACAAGCACCAAATGGGTCTTACAATTAATGCTGACGTTCCTCCCACCAGTTATTGATGATTACCACCTTGCGTAAAATAAACAACTGGAAAGCCTTAGAAATAATCCACAAAGTCAAAATCGCTCATGCACAAGCGCATACACAAAACAAGTAATAAAAAAAATGCTGTCAGTCTTCTCACCAGTTATTGATAACCGCCACCGTGCATAATGGAAATAAACGCAGAGCCTCAAAATAATCCACAAAGTCAAAATCGCTCATGCAAAAGTACAAACACCAAACAAGTCTTACCATTAATGCTGACGTTCCTCCCACCAGTTATTGATGATTACCACCTTGCGTAAAATAATCAATTGGAAAGCCTTAAAAATAATCCACAAAGTCAAAATCGCTCATGCACAACCGCATGCACATAACAAGTAATAATGAAAAAAAAATGCTGTCAGTCTTCTCACCAGTTATTGATAACCGCCACCTTGCATAATGGAAATAAACACATGACCTCAAAATAATCCACAAAGTCAAAATCGCTCATGCACAAGTACAAGCACAAAAAGAGTCTGACAATTAATGCTGACGTTCCTCCCACCAGTTATTGATGATTACCACCTTGCGTAAAATAAACAATTGGAAAGCCTTGAAAATAATCCACAAAGTCAAAATCGCTCATGCACAAGCGCATACACAAAACAAGTAAAAAAAAATGCTGTCAGTCTTCTCACCAGTTATTGATAACCGCCACCGTGCATAATGGAAGTAAACGCAGAGCCTCAAAATAATCCACAAAGTCAAAATCGATCATGCACAAGTACAAGCACAAAACGAATCTTACAATTAATGCGGACATTCCTCCCACCAGTTATTGATGACCACCACATTGCATAAAATAAATAATTAGAAAGCCTTAACAAAATGAATCCACAAAGTCAAAATCGCTCATGCACAAAGTACAAGCACAAAACGAGTCTTACAATTCCTCCCACCAGTTATTCATGATTACCACCTTGCATAAAATAAACAATTGGAAAGCCTTAAAAATAATCCACAAAGTCAAAATCGCTTATGCACAAGCGCATGCACAAACCAAGTAATAAATAAAATGCTGTCAGTCTTCTCACCAGTTATTGATAACCACCACCTTGCTTAATGGAAATAAACGCAAAGCCTCAAAATAATCCACAAAGTCAAAATCGCTCATGCAAAAGTACAAACACCAAACAAGTCTTACCATTAATGCTGATGTTCCTCCCACCAGTTATTGATGATTACCACCTTGCGTAAAATAAACAATTGGAAAGCCTTAAAAATAATCCAAAAAGTCAAAATCGCTCATGCACAAGCGCATGCACAAAACAAATAATAAAAAAAAAAAATGCTGTCAGTCTTCTCACCAGTTATTGATAACCACCACCTTGCATAATGGAAATAAACGCAGAGCCTCAAAATAATCCACAAAGTCAAAATCGCTCATGCACAAGTACAAGCACAAAACGAATCTTACAATTAATGCGGACATTCCTCCCACCAGTTATTGATGACCACCACATTGCATAAAATAAATAATTAGAAAGCCTTAACAAAATGAATCCACAAAGTCAAAATCGCTCATGCACAAAGTACAAGCACAAAACGAGTCTTACAATTCCTCCCACCAGTTATTCATGATTACCACCTTGCATAAATAAACAACTGGAAAGCCTTAAAAATAATCCATAAAGTCAAAATCGCTTATGCACAAGCGCATGCACAAACCAAGTAATAAATAAAATGCTGTCAGTCTTCTCACCAGTTATTGATAACCACCAAACTGTCAACTGTCAGTTTAGCATCTTTGTTTTCTACCTGTCAACTGTCAGTTTAGCATCTTTGTTTTCTACCTGTCAACTGTCAGTTTAGCATCTTTGTTTTCTACCTGTCAACTGTCAGTTTAGCATCTTTGTTTTCTACCTGTCAACTGTCAGTTTAGCATCTTTGCTTTCTACCTGTCAACTGTCAGTTTAGCATCTTTGTTTTCTACCTGTCAACTGTCAGTTTAGCATCTTTGTTTTCTACCTGTCAACTGTCAGTTTAGCATCTTTGTTTTCTAACTGTCAACCGTCAGTTTAGCATCTTTGTTTTCTACCTGTCAACTGTCAGTTTAGCATCTTTGTTTTCTACCTGTCAACTGTCAGTTTAGCATCTTTGTTTTCTACCTGTCAACTGTCAGTTTAGCATCTTTGTTGTCTACCTGTCAACTGTCAGTTTAGCATCTTTGTTTTCCCCCTGTCAACTGTCAGTTTAACATCTTTGTTTTCTACCTGTCAACTGTCAGTTTAGCATCTTTGTTTTCTAACTGTCAACCGTCAGTTTAGCATCTTTGTTTTCTACCTGTCAACTGTCAGTTTAGCATCTTTGTTTTCTACCTGTCAACTGTCAGTTTAGCATTTTTGTTTTCTACCTGTCAACTGTCAGTTCAGCATCTTTGTTGTCTACCTGTCAACTGTCAGTTTAGCATCTTTGTTTTCCACCTGTCAACTGTCAGTTTAACATCTTTGTTTTCTACCTGTCAACTGTCAGTTTAGAATCTTAGTTTTCTACCTGTCAACTGTCAGTTTAGCATCTTTGCTTTCTACCTGTCAACTGTCAGTTTAGCATCTTTGTTTTCTACCTGTCAACTGTCAGTTTAGCATCTTTGCTTTCTACCTGTCAACTGTCAGTTTAGCATCTTTGTTTTCTACCTGTCAACTGTCAGTTTAACATCTTTGTTTTGTACCTGTCAACTGTCAGTTTAGCATCTTTGTTTCTACCTGTCAACTGTCAGTTTAACATCTTTGTTTTGTACCTGTCAACTGTCAGTTTAGCATCTTTGTTTTCTACCTGTCAACTGTCAGTTTAGCATCTTTGTTTTCCACCTGTCAACTGTCAGTTTAGCATCTTTGTTTTCTACCTGTCAACTGTCAGTTTAACATCTTTGTTTTGTACCTGTCAACTGTCAGTTTAGCATCTTTGTTTCTACCTGTCAACTGTCAGTTTAGGCTGCTCGCCGGCTCCTCATCACCACTTCAAGATGGCGGCCCAATTTCTCGCGTCACAGCAGCCAATGCTGCGTCTACTTATAACATGTCTATAATAACCACCACCTTGCATAATAGAAACAAACAGAAGGACTCTAAATAATCCACATGGTGAAAACTCAAGGTAATTATTAATAACCACCACTTTGCACAAGAAAACTGAATGGAATCCAAAGAATGCAGACGAGGTGTCACATAATAATTGTATAGGCGGTCATGGCACAATAGACACAAACTCAACAATAATTGAATAAGTGAGGAATGGAAGCGGACTTACTCCCAGAACTCAATGACCGGCGAGGTGGCGTTCTCGTCGGGAGCCACGGAGCCGTTGCCCCTCTGAAACGTCACGCAGGAAGCTTGAAAAGTGGAAGCATGCAAAGGTCACGGCGGGATCCAAAGTGGACCGTGGGGAAAAAAAAGCCTAGCTCACCTGTGTTCCAGCTGTTGTTGCAGGAGGCCCAGGGCAGGTCCCAGGTGAAGGAGTTGGACAGGTAGAAGAGGGCCCAGGCTAACACCACGATGTAGTAGACGTTCAGCAGGGCCACGATCACCTGGGTGGCATAACCCACACCTGGCACAAGTACACACCTTTCATTGGCTGGATAATGAGTGAGGAATGTCCGCTATGTTCCGTGTTATTCCCAACCTGAATAAACACAACCTCTCTATTTGTACAAATATTAAAATCAGACTGTTTTTTCCTTTATTTATTTGTATTATCATTTTCTCTTCCCTCCCCCAATTGTATTTTTCTTTTTTTTGTTGATTTTTTAATGTCATTTTAAGGGAGAGGTGTTTAGTTAGTGTCCACTATAAAAAAGCTGAACCTTTTTGAAGCTCTCGGTAAAGCATATTGTATTAAAAAGTGGAAGTATAGATAATTATACATATTTCTCGGCTGTTTGACACTTTACACATGTTTACTTTTTTGTTTCTGTTTCTTGTAAAACGTTACCGAGTGTACCTGTTAACTGTCAGTTTAGCATCTTTGTTTTCTAGCTGTCAACTGTCAGTTTAGCATCTTTGTTTTCTAGCTGTCAACTGTCAGTTTAGCATCTTTGTTTTCTAGCTGTCGACTGTCAGTTTAGCATCTTTGTTTTCCACCTGTCAACTGTCAGTTTAGCATCTTTGTTTTCTAACTGTCAGTTTAGCATCTTTGTTTTCTACCTGTCAACTGTCAGTTTAGCATCTTTGTTTTCTAGCTGTCGACTGTCAGTTTAGCATCTTTGTTTTCCACCTGTCAACTGTCAGTTTAGCATCTTTGTTTTCTAACTGTCAGTTTAGCATCTTTGTTTTCTACCTGTCAACTGTCAGTTTAGCATCTTTGTTTTCTACCTCTCAACTGTCAGTTCAGCATCTTTGTTTTCTACTTGTCAACTGTCAGTTTAGCATCTTTGTTTTCTACCTGTCAACTGTCAGTTTAGCATCTTTGTTTTCGACCTGTCAACTGTCAGTTTAGCATCTTTGTTTTCTACCTCTCAACTGTCAGTTCAGCATCTTTGTTTTCTACTTGTCAACTGTCAGTTTAGCATCTTTGTTTTCTACCTGTCAACTGTCAGTTTAGCATCTTTGTTGTCTACCTGTCAACTGTCAGTTTAGCATCTTTGTTTTCTACCTGTCAACTGTCAGTTTAGCCTCTTTGTTTTCTACCTGTCAACTGTCAGTTTAGCCTCTTTGTTTTCTACCTGTCAACTGTCAGTTTAGCATCTTTGTTTTCTAACTGTCAGTTTAGCATCTTTGTTTTCTACCTGTCAACTGTCAGTTTAGCATCTTTGTTTTCTAGCTGTCGACTGTCAGTTTAGCATCTTTGTTTTCCACCTGTCAACTGTCAGTTTAGCATCTTTGTTTTCTAACTGTCAGTTTAGCATCTTTGTTTTCTACCTGTCAACTGTCAGTTTAGCATCTTTGTTTTCTACCTGTCAACTGTCAGTTTAGCATCTTTGTTTTCTACCTGTCAACTGTCAGTTTAGCCTCTTTGTTTTCTACCTGTCAACTGTCAGTTTAGCCTCTTTGTTTTCTACCTGTCAACTGTCAGTTTAGCCTCTTTGTTTTCTAGCTGTCAACTGTCAGTTTAGCAACTTTGTTTTCTAGCTGTCAACTGTCAGTTTAGCATCTTTGTTTTCCAGCTGTCAACTGTCAGTTTAGCATCTTTGTTTTCTACCTGTCAACTGTCAGTTCAGCATCTTTGTTTTCTACCTGTCAACTGTCAGTTTAGCATCTTTGTTTTCTACCTGTCAACTGTCAGTTTAGCATCTTTGTTTTCTACCTGTCAACTGTCAGTTTAGCATATTTGTTGTCTACCTGTCAACTGTCAGTTTAGCATCTTTGTTTTCTACCTGTCAACTGTCAGTTTAGCATCTTTGTTTTCTACCTGTCAACTGTCAGTTTAGCATATTTGTTGTCTACCTGTCAACTGTCAGTTTAGCATCTTTGTTTTCTAGCTGTCAACTGTCAGTTTAGCATCTTTGTTTTCCACCTGTCAACTGTCAGTTTAGCATCTTTGTTTTCTAACTGTCAGTTTAGCATCTTTGTTTTCTACCTGTCAACTGTCAGTTCAGCATCTTTGTTTTCTACTTGTCAACTGTCAGTTTAGCATCTTTGTTTTCTACCTGTCAACTGTCAGTTTAGCATCTTTGTTTTCTACCTGTCAACTGTCAGTTTAGCATATTTGTTGTCTACCTGTCAACTGTCAGTTTAGCATCTTTGTTTTCCACCTGTCAACTGTCAGTTTAGCATCTTTGTTTTCTACCTGTCAACTGTCAGTTTAGCATCTTTGTTTTCTACCTGTCAACTGTCAGTTTAGCATCTTTGTTTTCTACCTGTCAACTGTCAGTTTATCATCTTTGTTTTCCACCTGTCAACTGTCAGTTTAGCATCTTTGTTTTCTACCTGTCAACTGTCAGTTTAGCATCTTTGTTTTCTACCTGTCAACTGTCAGTTTAGCATCTTTGTTGTCTACCTGTCAACTGTCAGTTTAGCATCTTTGTTGTCTACCTGTCAACTGTCAGTTTAGCATCTTTGTTTTCCACCTGTCAACTGTCAGTTTAGCATCTTTGTTTTCTACCTGTCAACTGTCAGTTTAGCATCTTTGTTTTCTAACTGTCAGTTTAGCATCTTTGTTTTCTACCTGTCAACTGTCAGTTTAGCATCTTTGTTTTCTACCTGTCAACTGTCAGTTAGCATCTTGGTTGTCTACCTGTCAACTGTCAGTTTAGCATCTTTGTTTTCTACCTGTCAAATGTCAGTTTAGCATCTTTGTTTTCTACCTGTCAACTGTCAGTTTAGCATATTTGTTGTCTACCTGTCAACTGTCAGTTTAGCATCTTTGTTTTCCACCTGTCAACTGTCAGTTTAGCATCTTTGTTTTCTACCTGTCAACTGTCAGTTTAGCATCTTTGTTTTCTACCTGTCAACTGTCAGTTTAGCATCTTTGTTTTCTACCTGTCAACTGTCAGTTTAGCATCTTTGTTTTCCACCTGTCAACTGTCAGTTTAGCATCTTTGTTTTCTACCTGTCAACTGTCAGTTTAGCATCTTTGTTTTCTAGCTGTCAACTGTCAGTTTAGCATCTTTGTTTTCTACCTGTCAACTGTCAGTTTAGCATCTTTGTTTTCTACCTGTCAACTGTCAGTTTAGCATCTTTGTTTTCCACCTGTCAACTGTCAGTTTAACATCTTTGTTTTCTACCTGTCAACTGTCAGTTTAGCATCTTTGTTGTCTACCTGTCAACTGTCAGTTTAGCATCTTTGTTTTCTACCTGTCAACTGTCAGTTTAGCATCTTTGTTTTCTACCTGTCAACTGTCAGTTTAGCATCTTTGTTTTCTACCTGTCAACTGTCAGTTTAGCATCTTTGTTTTCTACCTGTCAACTGTCAGTTTAGCATCTTTGTTTTCTACCTGTCAACTGTCAGTTTAGCATCTTTGTTTTCCACCTGTCAACTGTCAGTTTAGCATCTTTGTTTTCTACCTGTCAACTGTCAGTTTAGCATCTTTGTTTTCTAGCTGTCAACTGTCAGTTTAGCATCTTTGTTTTCTACCTGTCAACTGTCAGTTTAGCATCTTTGTTTTCTACCTGTCAACTGTCAGTTTAGCATCTTTGTTTTCCACCTGTCAACTGTCAGTTTAACATCTTTGTTTTCTACCTGTCAACTGTCAGTTTAGCATCTTTGTTGTCTACCTGTCAACTGTCAGTTTAGCATCTTTGTTTTCTACCTGTCAACTGTCAGTTTAGCATCTTTGTTTTCTACCTGTCAACTGTCAGTTTAGCCTCTTTGTTTTCTACCTGTCAACTGTCAGTTTAGCATCTTTGTTTTCGACCTGTCAACTGTCAGTTTAGCATCTTTGTTTGCTACCTGTCAACTGTCATTTTAACATTTTTGTTTTTGTTTCCAACACAAACTACACATGCCATACTTGCCAACCCTCCCGGATTTTCCGGGAGACTCCCGAAATTCAGCGCCTCTCCCGAAAACCTCCCGGGACAAATTTTCTCCCGAAAATCTCCCGAAATTCAGGCGGAGCTGGAGGCCACGCCCCCCTCACGTCCGCTTTCCCACAATATAAACAGCGTGCCTGCCCAAACACGTTATAACTGTAGAATGACGGAGGGCGAGTTTTTGGTTTCTTATGTGGGTTCATTATTAGGCAGTTTCATTAACGTCCTCCCAGCGCGGCAACAACACACAACAACAGCATGTTTTATTCTACCGTAAAGCAGTTTGTCTGCCGTAAACAGCAATGTTGTTGTAATATATTGAGTTGGAGGCAATAACCCGGCGAGGTGATGAAGTACGTCTCTTTACTGTAGACTTCAGAACAGACTCAACACACTTGACGTCAGGTGCGCAACACCACGTAAATCGTTGGCCAACCAAAAAGTAACCCCAGTACGCTATAGCCAACATTCACCAGGAGATGGCAACAGACAAACATAGATCACTCTATTACATTATTCCCCTTTTAGAAATGTATAGAAGTTACTCAAAATAAATAAACAACCCAACCAAAAAATGCAGCAGCTCAATTAAAAAACTGTACTTAAGCCACATTTGTTTTTGTTTTTGGGAACCTGCGAAAGGGTGTTCAGCATGGTTAGAAAAATAGTGACAGAGAATAGAACAAGGATGGACAATTCAACTCTTAACTCAACAATGAGTAGATGAGTGTTATGTGTGTGTATATGTGTAAATAAATGAACACTGAAATTCAAGCATTTCTTTTATTTATATATATAAATATATATATATATATATATATATATATATATATATATATATATATATATATATATATCTATCCATCCATCCATCCATTTCCTACCGCTTATTCCCTTTGGGATCGCGGGGGTCGCTGGAGCCTATCTCAGCTACAATCGGGCGGAAGGCGGGGTACACCCTGGACAAGTCGCCACCTCATCGCAGGGCCAACACAGATAGACAGACAACATTCACACTCACATCCACACACTAGGGCCAATTTAGTGTTGCCAATCAACTTATAAAAATAGTGACAGAGAATAGAACTCGGACGGACAATTCAACCCTTAACTCAACAATGAGTAGATGAGTGTTATGTGTGTGTATATGTGTAAATAAATGAACACTGAAATTCAAGCATTTATTTTATTTATATATAAATATATATATATATATATATATATATATATATATATATATATATATATATATATATATATATATATATATATATTAAAATAAATATATATATAGCTAGAATTCACTGAAAGTCAAGTATTTCTTATATATATATATATATATATATATATATATATATATATATATATATATATATATATATATATATATATATATATGTATATATATATATATATATATATATATATATATATATTAAAATACATATATATATAGCTAGAATTCACTGAAAGTCAAGTATTTCTTATATATATATATATATATATATGAAATACTTGACTTGGTGAATTCTAGCTGTAAATATACCCCTCCCCTCGTAGCCACGCCCCCGACCACGCCCCCCCACCCCCACCTCCCGAAATCGGAGGTCTCAAGGTTGGCAAGTATGACACATACACTATATTGCCAAAAGTATTTGGCCACCTGCCTTGACTCACATATGAAGTTGAAGTGCCATCCCATTCCTAACCCATAGGGTTCAATATGACACTTTTTGCAGCTATTACAGCTTCAACTCTTCTGGGAGGGCTGTCCACAAGGTTGCTGAGTGTGTTTATAGTAATTTTCCACCATTCTTCCAAAAGCGCATTGGTGAGGTCCCACACTGAAGTCCTGGCTCTCAGTCTCCGTTCTAATTCATCCCAAAGGTGTTCTATCGGATTCAGGTCAGGACTCTGTGCAGGCCAGTCAAGTTCATCCACACCCAGACTCTGTCATCCATGTCTTTATGGACCTTGCTTTGTGCAGTCATGTTGGGAGAGGAAGTGGCCCGCTCCAAACTGTTCCCACAAGGTTGGGAGCATGGAATTGTCCAAAATGTTTTGGTATCCTGGAGCATTTAAAGTTCCTTTCACTGGAACTAAGGGGCCAAGCCCAACTCCTGAAAAACAACCCCACACCATAATTCCTCCTCCACCAAATTTCACACATGCAGTCCGAAATGTAGCGTTCTTTTAGCAATCTCCAAACCCAGACTGGTCCATCAGATTGCCAGATGGAAAAGTGTGATTCATCAGTCCAGAGAAGGCGTCTCCACTGCTTTAGAGTCCAGTGGTGATGTCCTTTACACCACTGCATCCCACGCTTTGCATTGGACTTGGTGATGTATGGCTTAGATGCAACTGCTCGGCCTTGGAAACCCATTCCATGAAGCTCTCTGCGTACTGTACGTGGGCTAATTGGAAGGTCACATGAAGTGTGGAGCTCTGTAGCAACTGACTGTGCAGAAAGTCTTTGCACTATGCTGACCTCTCTGTCAGTTTACGTGGCCTACCACTTGGTGGCTGAGTTGCTGTTGTTCCCAAACTCTTCACTTTTCTTATATTAAAGTTGACTTTGGAATATTTAGGAGCGAGGAAATTTCACGACTGGTTTGTTGCCTACTGAAAGCGACCCATTCTTTCACAAATGTTTGTAGAAACAGTCTCCATGCTTAAGTGCTTGATTTGATACACCGGGCCAAGTCATTAGGACACCTGATTCTCAACATTTGGATGGGTGGCCAAATACTTTTTGGCAATATAGTGTATAATCAATAACTCTGCTTTACTGATTGTCATTATCTCAGAATGAGCTGGCGCGTGTGAGTGACAGGAAGAAAAAACCGCTGTAATTGATGGAATACAGGTAAAAGCCAGTAAATTAGAATATTTTGAAAAACTTGATTTATTTCAGTAATTGCATTCAAAAGGTGTAACTTGTACATTATATTTATTCATTGCACACAGACTGATGCATTCAAATGTTTATTTCATTTAATTTTGATGATTTGAAGTGGCAACAAATGAAAATCCAAAATTCCGTGTGTCACAAAATTAGAATATTACTTAAGGCTAATACAAAAAAGGGATTTTTAGAAATGTTGGCCAACTGAAAAGTATGACAATGAAAAATATGAGCATGTACAATACTCAATACTTGGTTGGAGCTCCTTTTGCCTCAATTACTGCGTTAATGCGGCGTGGCATGGAGTCGATGAGTTTCTGGCACTGCTCAGGTGTTATGAGAGCCCAGGTTGCTCTGATAGTGGCCTTCAACTCTTCTGCGTTTTTGGGTCTGGCATTCTGCATCTTCCTTTTCACAATACCCCACAGATTTTCTATGGGGCTAAGGTCAGGGGAGTTGGCGGGCCAATTTAGAACAGAAATACCATGGTCCGTAAACCAGGCACGGGTAGATTTTGCGCTGTGTGCAGGCGCCAAGTCCTGTTGGAACTTGAAATCTCCATCTCCATAGAGCAGGTCAGCAGCAGGAAGCATGAAGTGCTCTAAAACTTGCTGGTAGACGGCTGCGTTGACCCTGGATCTCAGGAAACAGAGTGGACCGACACCAGCAGATGACATGGCACCCCAAACCATCACTGATGGTGGAAACTTTACACTAGACTTCAGGCAACGTGGATCCTGTGACTCTCCTGTCTTCCTCCAGACTCTGGGACCTCGATTTCCAAAGGAAATGCAAAATTTGCTTTCGTCAGAAAACATGACTTTGGACCACTCAGCAGCAGTCCAGCTCTTTTTTTCCTTAGCCCAGGTGAGACGCTTTTCGCGCTGTTTCTTGGTCAACAGTGGCTTGACACGAGGTATGCGGCAGTTGAAACCCATGTCTTTCAAGCGTCTCTTGGTGGTGGATCTTGAAGCACTGACTCCAGCAGCTGTCCACTCCTTCTGAATCTCCCCCACATTTTTGAATGGTTTTTTTTTCACAATCTTGACCAGGGCGCGGTGATCCCTATCGCTTGTACACTTTTTCTGACCACAGTTTTTCCTTCCCTTTGCCTCTCCATTAATGTGTTTGGACACAGAGCTCTGAGAACAGCCAGCCTCTTCAGCAATAACCTTTTGTGTCTTTCCCTCCTTGTGCAATGTGTCGATGGTTGCCTTTTGGACAGCTGTCAAATCTGAAGTCTTCCCCATGTTTGTGTAGGCTTCAGAACTGGACTGAGAGACCATTTAAAGCCCTTTGCAGGTGTTTTGAGT
>NC_084557.2:52893191-52965691 GCF_033978685.3 Nerophis lumbriciformis
ACAGAACAAACACATTGAAAAATAAAGTGCAAATGTACGTATTTGTACAAAAGTGTTAACATTGAAAAAACATGACATATACGTGAACATAACAAAAAAGTTGTACTTTTTATATGTCAGGGCCCTATGCTGCATTGCATTTGCAAAAGACCAAATTAGCCAAGAGTCTGTCAGTCATTTGTGCACGATGGGGGCGTAGTATGATGCCACCATGGCTGAAAACTCGCTCCACTGGAGCACTGGAGGCAGGCACTGCCAAGACTCTCATGGCCACTCGGAACAGTGAAGGAAGAGTCTTCATGTTCAATGCCCAGAACAAAAGTGGGGAGAGAGTTGTTTTGGGTTGGTGTACTACTTGTAAGTGTATCTTGTGTTTTTTATGTTGATTTAATTAAAAAAAGAGAAAGAAAAAAAAAATTATTTCTTGTACGGCCCGATACCAATCGAACCACGGACCAGTACCGGGCCGCGGCCCGGTGGTTGGGGACCACTGAGGTAAACAACCAACAGTATGTCAGAAAGCTAGCTAAAACGGTACACATATTCATAATATAGTATACATTTTAACTGACCTTTATTTGACTATTTTTGTCTTTTTTTAGGTGGCTAAAATACGCGGTGCTGCTGACCGCCGTCTAACGTTACGTGTGATATATTGACTAACGTAACCCTGCTTAAAAAAAATCACTGAACAAAAAGTATGAATAAGGTAGTGAACTGCAACAGATTCCCGTGTTTGCAATAACGTTATAACGTTAGCAGTGAGTTTACAGCCTCACTGATTTAACTACACAGCAAATAAAAGTCACGTTACTTAGCCAATAAACGTTATCTTACATTCAAAACTTACCGTTCTTTGTGCAACTTCAAATGCCGGACGAAGTTGGAAGTTGTTGCCTCTCCATCAGTAATTTTGGAACCGCATGTGTTGCATACTGCAAAACGTTTTGTGTTGACCACCTCGTAATTTTTATACCCAAACGAAATTATTTTAGGTATCATTTTTTGTTCACTGGCGTGTGGTTTGGACATGTCTTCTTCGTTGGTTGTCCTGCAATTTGATTGGATGAATGCTGTGTGATGAAAACAAAGTAGATGTAATTTGATTGGCTGTTGTACTGAGAGCACACCAGCTGACACACGCAACGCTGATAGACAAGTACACAATGAAAAATACGGAGCGCTCCCGAATAACTTTTTCATCTTTGGGTTTTGGGGAAAGTAGCAAGTCGTGTCAAGTCATGTCAATTCAAAAGGCTCAAGTCCAAGTGAAGTCACAAGTCATTGATGTTAAAGTCTAAGTCGAGTTGCAAGTCTTTTTACATTTTGTCAAGTCCAGTCTAAAGTCATCAAATTCATGACTCGAGTCTGACTCGAGTCCAAGTCATGTGACTCGAGTCCACACCTCTGCATATTAGTACTTAGACTTAGACAAACTTTAATGATCCACAAGGGAAATTGTTCCACACAGTAGCTCAGTTACAAAGGATGGAAAGTGTAAGGATGGAAAGGACAATGCAGGTATAAAATAGACTAAAAATGTACCGTAGTAGCAATATAAATTATATCATATATGTAATATTTACATATTATATATACAGCATATAATATATACTGATATATTATATTATATTTGTATATAATATATACAATATATAGACTATATTGCCAAAAGTATTTGGCCACCTGCCTTGACTCCCTTTTGCAGCTATTACAGCTTCAACTCTTCTGGGAAGGCTGTCCACAAGGTTGCCGAGTGTGTTTATAGGAATTTTCCCCCATTCTTCCAAAAGCGCATTGTTGAGGTCACACACTGATGTGCCTGGCTCTCAGTCTCCGTTCTAATTCATCCCAAAGGTGTTCTATCGGGTTCAGGTCAGGACTCTGTGCAGGCCAGTCAAGTTCATCAACACCAGACTCTGTCGTCCATGTCTTTATGGACCTTGCTTTGTGCACTGGCGCACAGTCATGTTGGAAGAGGAAGGGGCCCGCTCCAAACTGTTCCCACAAGGTTGGGAGCATGGAATTGTCCGACATGTTTTGGTATCTTGGAGCATTCAAAGTTCCTTTCACTGGAACTAAGGGGCTAAGCCCAACTCCTAAAAAAAACAACCCCACGCCATAATTCCTCCTCCACCAAATTTCAGATGGCATCCTATGACAGTTCCACGCTGGAAATCACTGAGAGGAAGATAAAAACATCCCATCAGTCATCAGGCATTCCAGTGAGAGCAGACACTATACAGTAAGTGATTGTTTTATTATGTTTGTAGTTTGTATTTCTTGTGCAGCACTTAGCAACACTGCTACTTGCTAGATCTGCTTACCACTTATCTTCTAAAAAAAACTTTTATTAGTAGATTGCACAGTACAGTACATATTCCGTACAATTGACCACTTAATGGTAACACCCCAATAAGTTTTTCAACTTGTTTAAGTCGGGGTCCACGTTAATCAATTCATTGTAGCTCATCCTCATTATATTCAGGCTCAAAAATATAAGCTTCTGGATCATCATTTGCTCCAAAGTAGTCTTTGTTTTCTCTCATGCGTAGTAGTGTTGTTGTTATTGTTCAAAGGTAATACCGAACGTTAAAAAAAATTAGTCTTAATGCTAACGAGCTATGTTTGTTTCCGACAAAGTACAAGCCTAAGTTGACTTTATTCCTTTTTTCATCCCATCAGTCATCAGGCATTCCAGTGAGAGCAGACACTATACAGTGATTGTTTTATTATGTTGGTAGTTTGTATTTCTTGTGCAGCACTTAGCAACACTGCTACTTGCTAGATCTGCTTACCACTCAGCTTCTTAAACGTGTAGCTCATCCTCATTATATTCAGGCTCAAAAATATAAGGTTCTGGACCATCATTTGTTCCAAAGTAGTCTTTGTTGTCTCTCACGAGTAGGAGTCTATCCATCCATTTTCTACCGCTTGTCCCTTTCGGGGTCGCGGGGGCTGCTGGAGCCAATCTCAGCTGCGTTCGGGTGTTGTTGGTATTGTTCAAAGGCAATACAGAACGTTGTGATGCGTCTGTGACGCTTAATTAAAATTGTTGACGGAGGTTTTTGGATGTTTTTTAAGCGCGCTTTATAGGCGGAATACATCAAATTCTATTAGCTGACTCTTGCTAGCGTTTAGTTGTGAGTAAGAATACTTAAAAAAAATTGTGAATAATAGACAAAATTCCCCCAAAAAGTGCAGTTCCTTTTTTAGAGTCCCATTTTAGAGTATTTTTCAGCAATTTTAAATAAGTCTCAGAGTGAGTCTTGATGATGGAATTTAAAACGACAGGGAACACAACGTTTTGTACGTCTGTAGTCTTAATGCTAACGAGCTATGTTTGTTTCCGACAAATTACATGCCTATGTTGACTTTATTCCCTTTTTTTACACTTGTCCAATGTAACGGACGTCATATATCACATTCAACAACATAACATTAAGGAGAGGATATTAACGTTAGCAACACTAGCATAGCTTAAGCTAGCTAAGTGCTAGCATAATGCTAGGTTAGCATATTTGCTGAAGAAACACAAAATAATAAAAATTTACAGCTTTGGTGTCTGTTGCCCACTGACATATGTCATTGGCAGGCTGGTTGGAATTTGGGGGTTAAATCACCAAAAAATATTCCCGGGCGTGGCCACCGCTGCCGCTCACTGCTCCCCTCGCCTCCCAGGGGGGGTGATCAAGGGTGATGGGTCAAATGCAGAGGACACATTTCGCCCCACCTAGTGTGTGTGTGTGTGACAATCATTGCTACTTTAACTTTAACTTACGGTGGCTTTTGTTTTAAGATGTGTAGCGAAGCCTGCTCTTCTTTTCAAGGGGGGAAAGATGATTTCCCCCCCCTCATGAAGTCAGCAACACAATTGAGGTAGATTATATGACATTATCAGTAGGGATGTCCGATAATCGGCCGATAAATGCGTTAAAAATGTAATATCGGAAATTATCGGTATCGGTTTCAAGATTATAGGTATCGGTTTCAAAAAGTAAAATATATGACTTTTTAAAAGGCCGCTGTGTACACGGACGTAGGGAGAAGTACAGAGCGCCAATAAACCTTAAAGGCACTGCATTTACGTGCCGGCCCAGTCACACACACAAGTGAATGCAAGGCATACTTGGTCAACAGCCATACAGGTCACACTGAGGGTGGCCGTATAAACAACTTTAACACTGCCAGACTGTGAACCCACACCAAACAAGAATGACAAACACATTTCGGGAGAACATCCGCACCGTAACACAACATAAACACAACAGAACAAATACCCAGAAACCCTTGCAGCACTAACTCTTCCGGGACGCTACAATATACACCCCCCCGCTACCACCGAACCCCCCCTTTGTGAAAGTCAAAGTATAGTATTTCCCATAGTTGTAGTGGGTATCAGGATTATCTCAGGGAGAGCATGTCCCAAATTCCAAGCTGCTGTTTTGAGGCATGCACAAGCCACAACGACATCCTCGGTACAGAGCCCACATAAGGGCAAGGAAAAACTCACCCCAGTGGGACGTCGATGTGAATGACTATGAGAAACCTTGGAGAGGACCGCAAATGTGGGTAACCCCCCCCTCTAGGGGAGACCGGATGCAATGGACGTTGAGTGGATCTGACATAATATTGTGAGAGTCCAGTCCATAGTAGATCTAACATAATAGTGAGAGTCCAGTCCATAGTGGATCTAACATAATAGTGTGAGAGTCCAGTCCATAGTGGATCTAACATAATAGTGAGAGTCCAGTCCATAGTGGATCTAACATAATAGTGTGAGAGTCCAGTCCATAGTGGATCTAACATAATAGTGTGAGATTCCAGTCCATAGTGGATCTAACATAATAGTGAGAGTCCAGTCCATAGTGATCTAACATAATAGTGTGAGAGTCCAGTCCATAGTGGATCTAACATAATGGTGAGAGTCCAGTCCATAGTGGATCTAACATAATAGTGTGAGAGTCCAGTCCGTAGTGGATCTAACATAATAGTGTGAGAGTTCAGTCCATAGTGGATCTAACATAATAGTGTGAGAGTCCAGTCCATAGTGGATCTAACATAATAGTGTGAGAGTCCAGTCCATAGTGGATCTAACATAATAGTGAGAGTCCAGTCCATAGTGGATCTAACATAATAGTGAGAGTCCAGTCCATAGTGGATCTAACATAATAGTGTGAGAGTCCAGTCCATAGTGGATCTAACATAATAGTGTGAGAGTCCAGTCCATAGTGGATCTAACATAATAGTGAGAGTCCAGTCCATAGTGGATCTAACATAATAGTGAGAGTCCAGTCCATAGTGGATCTAACATGATAGTGAGAGTCCAGTCCACAGTGGATTGAACATAATAGTGAGAGTCCAGTCCATAGTGGATCTAACATAATAGTGTGAGAGTCCAGTCCATAGTGGATCTAACATAATAGTGTGAGAGTCCAGTCCATAGTGGATCTAACATAATAGTGAGAGTCCAGTCCATAGTGGATCTAACATAATAGTGAGAGTCCAGTCCATAGTGGATCTAACATAATAGTGTGAGAGTCCAGTCCATAGTGGATCTAACATAATAGTGTGAGAGTCCAGTCCATAGTGGATCTAACATAATAGTGAGAGTCCAGTCCATAGTGGATCTAACATAATAGTGAGAGTCCAGTCCATAGTGGATCTAACATGATAGTGAGAGTCCAGTCCACAGTGGATTGAACATAATAGTGAGAGTCCAGTCCATAGTGGATCTAACATAATAGTGAGAGTCCAGTCCATAGTGGATCTAACATAATAGTGTGAGAGTCCAGTCCATAGTGGATCTAACATAATAGTGAGAGTCTAGTCCATAGTGGATCTAACATAATAGTGAGAGAGTCCAGTCCATAGTGGATCTGACATAATAGTGTGAAAGTCCAGTCCATAGTGGATCTAACATAATAGTGAGAGTCCAGTCCATAGTGGATCTAACATAACAGTGAGAGTCCAGTCCATAGTGGATCTAACATAATAGTGAGAGTCCAGTCCATAGTGGGTCTAACATAATAGTGTGAGAGTCCAGTCCATAGTGGATCTAACATAATAGTGTGAGAGTCCAGTCCATAGTGGATCTAACATAATAGTGTGAGAGTCCAGTCCATAGTGGATCTAACATAATAGTGAGAGTCCAGTCCATAGTGGATATAACATAATAGTGAGAGAGTCCAGTCCATAGTGGATCTGACATAATAGTGTGAGTCCAGTCCATAGTGGATCTAACATAATAGTGTGAGAGTCCAGTCCATAGTGGATCTAACATAATAGTGTGAGAGTCCAGTCCATAGTGGATCTAACATAATAGTGTGAGAGTCCAGTCCATAGTGGATCTAACATAATAGTGAGAGAGTCCAGTCCATAGTGGATCTAACATAATAGTGTGAGAGTCCAGTCCATAGTGGATCTAACATACTAGTGTGAGAGTCCAGTCCATAGTGGATCTAACATAATAGTGTGAGAGTCCAGTCCATAGTGGATCTAACATAATAGTGTGAGAGTCCAGTCCATAGTGGATCTAACATAATAGTGAGAGTCCAGTCCATAGTGGATCTAACATAATAGTGAGAGTCCAGTCCATAGTGGATCTAACATAATAGTAAGAGTCCAGTCCATAGTGGATCTAACATAATAGTGTGAGAGTCCAGTCCATAGTGGATCTGACATAATATTGTGAGAGTCCAGTCCATAGTGGATCTAACATAATAGTGTGAGAGTCCAGTCCATAGTGGATCTAACATAATAGTGAGAGAGTCCAGTCCATAGTGGATCTAACATAATAGTGAGAGTCCAGTCCATAGTGGATCTAACATAATAGTAAGAGTCCAGTCCATAGTGGATCTAACATAATAGTGTGAGAGTCCAGTCCATAGTGGATCTGACATAATATTGTGAGAGTCCAGTCCATAGTGGATCTAACATAATAGTGTGAGAGTCCAGTCCATAGTGGATCTAACATAATAGTGTGAGAGTCCAGTCCATAGTGGATCTGACATAATATTGTGAGAGTCCAGTCCATAGTGGATCTGACATAATATTGTGAGAGTCCAGTCCATAGTGGATCTAACATAATAGTGTGAGAGTCCAGTCCATAGTGGATCTGACATAATATTGTGAGAGTCCAGTCCATAGTGGATCAAACATAATAGTGAGAGTCCAGTCCATAGTGGATCCAACATAATAGTAAGAGTCCAGTCCATAGTGGATCTAACATAATAGTGTGAGAGTCCAGTCCATAGTGGATCTGACATAATATTGTGAGAGTCCAGTCCATAGTGGATCTAACATAATAGTGTGAGAGTCCAGTCCATAGTGGATCTGACATAATATTGTGAGAGTCCAGTCCATAGTGGATCTAACATAATAGTGAGAGTCCAGTCCATAGTGGATCCAACATAATAGTAAGAGTCCAGTCCATAGTGGATCTAACATAATAGTGTGAGAGTCCAGTCCATAGTGGATCTAACATAATAGTGTGAGAGTCCAGTCCATAGTGGATCTGACATAATATTGTGAGAGTCCAGTCCATAGTGGATCTAACATAATAGTGTGAGAGTCCAGTCCATAGTGGATCTAACATAATAGTGTGAGAGTCCAGTCCATAGTGGATCTGACATAATATTGTGAGAGTCCAGTCCATAGTGGATCTGACATAATATTGTGAGAGTCCAGTCCATAGTGGATCTAACATAATAGTGTGAGAGTCCAGTCCATAGTGGATCTGACATAATATTGTGAGAGTCCAGTCCATAGTGGATCTAACATAATAGTGAGAGTCCAGTCCATAGTGGATCCAACATAATAGTAAGAGTCCAGTCCATAGTGGATCTAACATAATAGTGTGAGAGTCCAGTCCATAGTGGATCTGACATAATATTGTGAGAGTCCAGTCCATAGTGGATCTAACATAATAGTGTGAGAGTCCAGTCCATAGTGGATCTGACATAATATTGTGAGAGTCCAGTCCATAGTGGATCTAACATAATAGTGAGAGTCCAGTCCATAGTGGATCCAACATAATAGTAAGAGTCCAGTCCATAGTGGGGTCAGCAGGACACCATCCCGAGCGGAGACGGGTCAGCAGCGCAGAGATGTCCCCAACCGATGCACAGGCGAGCGGTCCACCCCGGGTCCCGACTCCGGACTCTACTTCTTATTACGTTTCAACGTCATGCCGTCATAGTGCAGATCATCTTTTCAACACACTCTCATCAGCCACTTCATTGAAAGACAAAGAGTTCAGCAGCGCCGAATAAAGGCTGGCTAATATTTAACGACTGTGCACAAGGTCATCAATGTCAACACAATGTCAATATTGACTGTTGCATCAGTTCAGGCTCAGCGTTTTTTCCTGAATTACATTGAAATCTTTAGTGCTTTAAACAGGTTTTCCGGGCTACATTGATCAATAACTGTGTTTTTTTTTTTTTAATTGAGGTCCATATTGCAATAATGGCTGTCATAATGTGCAGACGACAGCGGGAGGCAGTGTGCAGGTAAAAATGTGTCTAATGCTTAAACCAAAAATAAACAAAAGGTGAGTGCCCCTAAGAAAAGGCATTGAAGCTTAGGGATGGCTATGCAGAACGAAACTAAAACTGAACTGGCTACAAAGTAAACAAAAACAGAATGCTGGACGACAGCAAAGACTTACTGTGGAGCAAAGACGGCGTTCACAAAGTACATCCAAACATGACATGACAATTTCTCCACGAAGAAGGACAAAAAACAACTGAAATATTCTTCATTGCTAAAACAAAGTAGATGTGGGAAATATCACTCAAAGGAAGACATGAAACTGCTACAGGAAAATACCAAAAAAAGCCACCAAAATAGGAGCGCAAGACAAGAAGTAAAACACTACACACAGGAAAACAGCAAAAAAAAGTCCAAATAAGTCAGGGTGTGATGTGACAGGTGGTGACAGTACACCTACTTTGAGACAAGAGCTATAGTGATGCATGCTTTGTCATGCTTTAAAGTCCATCCATCCATCCATCTTCTTCCGCTTATCCGAGGTCGGGTCGCGGGGGCAGCAGCCTAAGCAGGGAAGCCCAGACTTCCCTCTCCCCAGCCACTTGGTCCAGCTCCTCCCGGGGGATCCCGAGGCGTTCCCAGGCCAGCCGGGAGACATAGTCTTCCCAACGTGTCCTGGGTCTTCCCCGCGGCCTCCTACCGGTCGGACGTGCCCTAAACACCTCCCGAGGGAGGCGATCGGGTGGCATCCTGACCAGATGCCCGAACCACCTCATCTGGCTCCTCTCCATGTGGAGGAGCAGCGGCTTTACTTTGAGCTCCCCCCGGATGACAGAGCTTCTCACCCTATCTCTAAGGGAGAGACCCACCACCCGGCGGAGGAAACTCATTTGGGCCGCTTGTACCCGTGATCTTGTCCTTTCGGTCATAACCCAAAGCTCATGACCATAGGTGAGGATGGGAACGTAGATCGACCGGTAAATTGAGAGCTTTGCCTTCCGGCTCAGCTCCTTCTTCACCACAACGGATCGATACAGCGTCCGCATTACTGAAGATGCCGCACCGATCCGCCTGTCGATCTCACGATCCACTCTTCCCTCACTCGTGAACAAGACTCCGAGGTACTTGAACTCCTCCACTTGGGGCAAGATCTCCTCCCCAACCCGTAGATGGCACTCCACCCTTTTCCGGGCAAGAACCATGGACTCGGACTTGGAGGTGCTGATTCTCATCCCAGTCACTTCACACTCAGCTGCGAACCTATCCAGCGAGAGCTGAAGATCCTGGCCAGATGAAGCCATCAGGACCACATCATCTGCAAAAAGCAGACACCTAATCCTGCAGCCACCAAACCAGATCCCCTCAACGCCTTGACTGCGCCTAGAAATTCTGTCCATAAAAGTTACGAACAGAATCGGTGACAAAGGGCAGCCTTGGCGGAGTCCAACCCTCACTGGAAACGTGTCCGACTTACTACCGGCAATGCGGACCAAGCTCTGGCACTGATCATACAGGGAGCGGACTGCCACAATCAGACAGTCCGATACCCCGTACTCTCTGAGCACTCCCCACAGGACTTTCCGAGGGACACGGTCGAATGCCTTCTCCAAGTCCACAAAACACATGTAGACTGGTTGGGCAAACTCCCATGCACCCTCAAGGACCCTGCCGAGAGTATAGAGCTGGTCCACAGTTCCACGACCAGGACGGAAACCACACTGTTCCTCCTGAATCCGAGGTTCGACTATCCGGCGTAGCCTCCTCTCCAGTACACCTGAATAGACCTTACCGGGAAGGCTGAGGAGTGTGATCCCACGATAGTTAGAACACACCCTCCGGTTCCCCTTCTTAAAGAGAGGAACCACCACCCCGGTCTGCCAATCCAGTGGTACCGCCCCTGATGTCCACGCGATGCTGCAGAGTCTTGTCAACCAAGACAGCCCCACAGCATCCAGAGCCTTAAGGAACTCCGGGCGGATCTCATCTACCCCCGGGGCCTTGCCACCGAGGAGCTTTTTAACTACCTCAGCAACCTCAGCCCCAGAAATAGGAGAGCCCACCACAGACTCCCAGACTCCCAACCAAAAATAAACAAAAGGTGAGTGCCCCTAAGTAAAGGCATTGAAGCTTAGGGATGGCTATGCAGAACGAAACTAAAACTGAACTGGCTACAAAGTAAACAAAAACAGAATGCTGGACGACAGCAAAGACTTACTGTGGAGCAAAGACGGCGTCCACAAAGTACATCCGAACATGACATGACAATTTCTCCACGAAGAAGGACAAAAAACAACTGAAATATTCTTCATTGCTAAAACAAAGTAGATGTGGGAAATATCGCTCAAAGGAAGACATGAAACTGCTACAGGAAAATACCAAAAAAAGCCACCAAAATAGGAGCGCAAGACAAGAAGTAAAACACTACACACAGGAAAACAGCAAAAAAAAGTCCAAATAAGTCAGGGTGTGATGTGACAGGGGGTGACAGTACACCTACTTTGAGACAAGAGCTATAATGATGCATGCTTTGTTATGCTTTAAAATCCATCCATCCATCCATCTTCTTCCGCTTATCTGAGGTCGGGTCGCGGGGGCAGCAGCCTAAGCAGGGAAGCCCAGACTTCCCTCTCCCCAGCCACTTCGTCCAGCTCCTCCCGGGGGACCCCGAGGCGTTCCCAGGCCAGCCGGGAGACATAGTCTTCCCAACGTGTCCTGGGTCTTCCCCGTGGCCGGACGTGCCCTACACACCTCCCTAGGGAGGCGTTCGGGTGGCATCCTGACCAGATGCCCGAACCACCTCATCTGGCTCCTCTCCATGTGGAGGAGCAGCGGCTTTACTTTGAGCTCCCCCCCGGATGACAGAGCTTCTCACCCTATCTCTAAGGGAGAGCCCCGCCACCTGCCGGAGGAAACTCATTTCGGCCGCTTGTACCCGTGATCTTGTCCTTTCGGTCATAACCCAAAGCTCATGACCATAGGTGAGGATGGGAATGTAGATCGACCGGTAAATTGAGAGCTTTGCCTTCCGGCTCAGCTCCTTCTTCACCACAACGGATCGATACAGCGTCCGCATTACTGAAGACGCCGCACCGATCCGCCTGTCGATCTCACGATCCACTCTTCCCTCACTCGTGAACAAGACTCCGAGGTACTTGAACTCCTCCACTTGGGGCAGGGTCTCCTCCCCAACCCGAAGATGGCATTCCACCCTTTTCCGGGCGAGAACCATGGACTCGGACTTGGAGGTGCTGATTCTCATCCCAGTCGCTTCACACTCGGCTGCGAACCGATCCAGCGAGAGCTGAAGATCCTGGTCAGATGAAGCCATCAGGACCACATCATCTGCAAAAAGCAGAGACCTAATCCTGCAGCCACCAAACCAGATCCCCTCAACGCCTTGACTGCGCCTAGAAATTCTGTCCATAAAAGTTATGAACAGAATCGGTGACAAAGGGCAGCCTTGGCGGAGTCCAACCCTCACTGGAAACGTGTCCGACTTACTACCGGCAATGCGAACCAAGCTCTGGCACTGATCATACAGGGAGCGGACTGCCACAATCAGACAGTCCGATACCCCGTACTCTCTGAGCACTCCCGACAGGACCTTCCGAGGGACACGGTCGAATACCTTCTCCAAGTCCACAAAACACATGTAGACTGGTTGGGCAAACGCCCATGCACCCTCAAGGACCCTGCCGAGAGTATAGAGCTGGTCCACAGTTCCACGACCAGGACGAAAACCACACTGTTCCTCCTGAATCCGAGGTTCGACTATCCGGCGTAGCCTCCTCTCCAGTACACCTGAATAGACCTTACCGGGAAGGCTGAGGAGTGTGATCCCACGATAGTTAGAACACACCCTCCGGTTCCCCTTCTTAAAGAGAGGAACCACCACCCCGGTCTGCCAATCCAGTGGTACCGCCCCCGATGTCCACGCGATGCTGCAGAGTCTTGTCAACCAAGACAGCCCCACAGCATCCAGAGCCTTAAGGAACTCCGGGCGGATCTCATCCACCCCCGGGGCCTTGCCACCGAGGAGCTTTTTAACTACCTCAGCAACCTCAGCCCCAGAAATAGGAGAGCCCACCACAGACTCCCAGACTCCCAACCAAAAATAAACAAAAGGTGAGTGCCCCTAAGTAAAGGCATTGAAGCTTAGGGATGGCTATGCAGAACGAAACTAAAACTGAACTGGCTACAAAGTAAACAAAAACAGAATGCTGGACGACAGCAAAGACTTACTGTGGAGCAAAGACGGCGTCCACAAAGTACATCCGAACATGACTATCAACAATGTCCCCACAAAGAAGGATAAAAACAACTGAAATATTCTTGATTGCGAAAACAAAGTAGATGTGGGGAATATCGCTCAAAGGAAGACATGAAACTGCTACAAAAGAGGAAAAGCCACCAAAATAGGAGCGCAAGACAAGAAGTAAAACACTACACACAGGAAAACAGCAAAAAAAAGTCCAAATAAGTCAGGGTGTGATGTGACAGGTGGTGACAGTACACCTACTTTGAGACAAGAGCTATAGTGATGCATGCTTGGTTATGCTTTAAAGTCATATCCAACAATTGCGACAACAACTTTTTACTGTCAACTGAATTTCTTTTTTTTAATGATTTCTGCTGGTGGTGTGCCTCGGCATTTTTTCAATGAAAAAATGGCTCAAAAAAGGTTGAAAAACAGTGACGTAGCAGGCCGCTCTGAATGACCACGTCAGATGGTGTGGAATTATGTGGCATGCCAGGTTAAAATTAAGTAGCAGTCTAAAATAAAATGATACCTTTGAGCATTAAAGTCCAATATTATACTGTATGCCTTTTGGAACTGACTACTAATAATAAAAAAAAGATGTGTATATGTACAGAAAAATGTGTTATTGGTGACAAAGCACATATTGGACATGCTTTTTAGTAGGGATGTCCGATAATGGCTTTTTGCCGATATCCGATATTCCGATATTGTCCAACTCTTTAATTACCGATACCGATATCAACCGATAGTGGTGGAATTAACACATTATTATGCCTAATTTGGACAACCAGGTATGGTGAAGATAAGGTACTTTTAAAAAAAATGTATACAATAAAATAAGATAAATAAATAAAAAAAAATTTCTTGAATAAAAAAGAAAGTAAAACAATATAAAAACAGTTACATAGAAACTAGTAATGAATGAAAATGAGTCAAATGAAGTGTTAAAGGTTAGTACTATTAGTGGAGCAGCAGCACGCACAATCATGTGTGCTTACGGACTGTATCCCTTGCAGACTGTATTGATATTAGAGATGCGCGGTTTGCGGGCACAACCGCGGAGTCCGCGGATTATCCGCGGATCGGGCGGATGAAATTAAAAAAAATTAGATTTTATCCGCGGGTCGGGTCGGGCGGTTGAAAAAAAAAAAAAAAAGATTTTAAATAGATTCAGGCGGGTGGCAGTTAAACCAATTGGTAAATATATATACATAGTTAAATGTTGTTACCCACATACGAAAAACGAGCAGGCACCTGCAGCATATGCCACAACAGAAGAAAAAAAAAGAAAAGAGATGGACACTTTTACGGAGCGGAGAAGGGACGCCTCGCCGGGGTCCGGGTCCGAGGCCCCTTCCCCCGAGAGGGCCCCACCGGGAGCCGTAGCTGAGGCGATCCGCGAGAAGGGCCCGACGCACGTCCAGGGTCACCACCGCGCCCACCGCACCGAATCCCCGCCTCGTCCGCCTTCGCCGCGGCCGGCGTCACGCGCAGCAGGTAAGCAGCTTACCTGCCCGCCACCCCCGTGGCCGGGGGCTCGTAACAGGGGTCACTCCGCGCGCTCCGCCCGCGCAGCTTACCTGCCCGCCACCCCTGTTGCCGGGGGCGCGTAACAGGGGTCACTCCGCGCGCAGTGCGCTCACGAAAGGGGTGGGGCTCACCCTGGTTGATATAGACAGCAGGACGGTGGCCATGGAAGTCGGAACCCGCTAAGGAGTGTGTAACAACCCACCTGCCGAATCAACTAGCCCTGAAAATGGATGGCGCTGGAGCGTCGGGCCCATACCCGGCCGTCGCCGGCAGCGAGACGCGCTTGGAGGTGCGCTCAGCGCGGCTCCCATATGATTGCGCACTGGTGTGCGTCTGGGTCGTGACAGCGTGGCACGCGAATGTCTGTGCTGCATTGGATCAGTCTCCTTTCTTTAACAGGCAAAAGCTTTATAACCTCACTAATGCCTTGCATCGTCTATATTAGATATATAACAACGGGCGGGTGCGGGCGGGTGCGGTTCTGATTAAATGTCAGACGGGTGGATGGCGGATGGTTGACGACTTTCTGATGCGGTGGCGGATGAAATAATTGCCTATCCGCGCATCTCTAATTGATATATATTGATATATAATGTAGGAACCACAATATTAAAGGGGAACATTATCACAATTTCAGAAGGGTTAAAACCATTAAAAATCAGTTCCCAGTGGCTTATTTTATTTTTCGAATTTTTTTTCAATATTTTACCCATCACGCAATATCCCTAAAAAAAGCTTCAAAGTGCCTGATTTTAACCATCGTTATATACACCCGTCCATTTTCCTGTGACGTCACATAGTGAAGCCAACACAAACAAACATGGCGGAAAGAACAGCAAGCTATAGCGACATTAGCTCGGATTCAGACTCGGATTTCAGCGGCTTAAGCGATTCAACAGATTACGCATGTATTGAAACGGATGGTTGTAGTGTGGAGGCAGGTAGCGAAAACCAAATTGAAGAAGAAACTGAAGCTATTGAGCCATATCGGTTTGAACCGTATGCAAGCCAAACCGACGAAAACGACACCGACAGCCGGCGACACGGGAGAAAGCGAGGACGAATTCGGCGATCGCCTTCTAACCAACGATTGGTATGTGTTTGTTTGGCATTAAAGGAAACTAACAACTATGAACTAGGTTTACAGCATATGAAATACATTTGGCAACAACATGCACTTTGAGAGTGCAGACAGCCCATTTCAGGCGCGCTAAGAACATATATTTTTCCACGATTTCAGCACTCAGGTTAACCATACCTAAATAGACACAAAATACTGCATTACACAAGACTACCCGAATGTACTCGAATGATTGAAAAAAATAAATGTTTTCAAGCTAAATTATTGGTAAACACAGTTTATGTATAATAATTTACGTAAAACCGCGAGTAATGAATAAAGTTTTCAACAATTAATATATTCTGTAGACATACCCTCATCCGCTCTCTTTTCCTGAAAGCTGATCTGTCCAGTTTTGGAGTTGATGTCGGCATCTGCTTTGAGTGTCGCAGGATATCCACACATTCTTGCCATCTCTGTCGTAGCATAGCTTTCGTCGGTAAAGTGTGCGGAACAAACGACTGACCATTTTCGTCGGCTTTCCCCACAGCCTCGTATTTTGAACAAATTCCGTCCAATTTCTTGCCACTTTCGCATCTTTGGGCCACTGGTGCAACTTGAATCCGTCACTGTTCGTGTTGTTACACCCTCCGACAACACACCGACGAAAGTGAGAAAATGGCGGATGTGACGTCACAACATCGCTCCGAGAGCGAATAATAGAAAGGCGTTTAATTCGCCAAAATTCACCCATTTAGAGTTCGGGAATCGGTTACAAAAATATATGGTTTTTTTTATGCAACATCAAGGTATATATTGACACTTACAAAGGTCTGGTGACAAACGTGAGCACATCACCCCTATTTTAGCGTCCCTTCACTGGCTCCCTGTGCGTTACCGAATACATTTTAAACTCCTTTTATTTGTTTTTAAATGTCTAAACAACCTCGCGCCAACCTATCTCTCCGACCTCCTTCAGCCTTACTGCCCCACCCGATCCTTAAGATCAGCCGATCAGCTGCTGTTGACGGTCCCCGACACAAGGCTGAAGCTTAGAGGTGACAGAGCTTTCGCCGTTGCTGCTCCCAAGCTCTGGAACGACCTACCCCTGAGTGTTAGACAAGCCTCCTCTCTTCCTGTTTTTAAATCTCTCTTAAAAACATACTTTTATTCCATGGCTTTTAACACTGAGTGATATCCATCCTGCAATGGCGCCCCATAATACACCTGCTGTGATCCTGTTTTTATGTTTTTATGTTTTTATTAATTCTATTTTAATTATTTATTTTTTATCGTGTTCTGTTTGTGTTGTGTTGTGTTTGCTCGGTACTCGTTTTATCTTTTAACCTGCTCATTGTACAGCACTTTGGCTACCCCTGTGGTAAATTTTAAATGTGCTCTATAAATAAAGTTGATTTGATTTGATTTGATTTGATAATGTTCCCCTTATTAATAACAGAAAGAAACAACCCTTTTGTGTGAATGAGTGTAAATGGGGGAGGGAGGTTTTTTGGGTTGGTGCACTAATTGTAAGTGTATCTTGTGTTTTTTATGTTGATTTAATTAAAATAAAAACAAATAAAAAAAACAAAAAACGATACCGATAATAAACAAACCGATACCGATAATTTCTGATCTTACATTTTAACGCATTTATCGTTTTTAGACACCGTTACTGTATTTAGTATGCGGAGTTTGATGCTTTAAATGATAAGCAGATCTTTCTACACCACTTAAGTGACCTAAGTCAAGCATGCATTTGAGCTGTTTTATTGCTCAACTTCATCATCGCAGTTCTACCACGCTCCAAAATAAAACAAGTATAATAATAAGTTGAATTTATGTCATCAGATGCACATAAATTAAAATAAAAAACCTATCCCGAATGCAGCTGAGATAGGCTACAGCACCCCCCCCCCCCTCCCGCGAACCCATAAGGGACAAGTGGTAGGAAATGGACATATCATTGCAGGTTTGTTTGCATGGCAAAAGTTCTAAAGCATTGATTGATTGATTGATTGAAACTTTTACTAGTAGGTTGCACAGTACAGTACATATTCCATACAATTGACCACTAAATGGTAACACCCCAATACGTTTTTACACTTGTTTAAGTCGTTAATCAATTCATGGTACAAATATATACTATCATCATAATACATCCATCCATCCATTTTCTACCGCTTAATCCCTTCGGGGTCGCGGGGGGCGCTGGAGCCTATCTCAGCTACAATCGGGCGGAAGGCGGGGTACACCCTGGACAAGTCGCCATCTCATTGCAGGGCCAACACAGATAGACAGACAACATCCACACACTAGGGCCAATTTTAGTGTTGCCAATCAACTTATCCCCAGGTGCATGTCTTTGGAGGTGGGAGGAAGCCGGAGTACCCGGAGGGAACCCACGCAGTCACGGGGAGAACATGCAAACTCCACACAGAAAGATCCCGAGCCCGGGATTGAACCCAAGACTACTCAGGACCTTCGTATTGTGAGGCAGACGCACTAACCCCTCTTCCACCGTGCTGCCCCATCATAATACAGTCATCACACAAGTTCATCATCAGAGTATACAGGTAAAAGCCAGTAAATTAGAATATTTTGAAAAACTTGATTTATTTCAGTAATTGCATTCAAAAGGTGTAACTTGTACATTATATTTATTCATTGCACACAGACTGATGCATTCAAATGTTTATTTCATTTAATTTTGATGATTTGAAGTGGCAACAAATGAAAATCCAAAATTCCGTGTGTCACAAAATTAGAATATTACTTAAGGCTAATACAAAAAAGGGATTTTTAGAAATGTTGGCCAACTGAAAAGTATGGAAATGAAAAATATGAGCATGTACAATACTCAATACTTGGTTGGAGCTCCTTTTGCCTCAATTACTGCGTTAATGCGGCGTGGCATGGAGTCGATGAGTTTCTGGCACTGCTCAGGTGTTATGAGAGCCCAGGTTGCTCTGATAGTGGCCTTCAACTCTTCTGCGTTTTTAGGTCTGGCATTCTGCATCTTCCTTTTCACAATACCCCACAGATTTTCTATGGGGCTAAGGTCAGGGGAGTTGGCGGGCCAATTTAGAACAGAAATACCATGGTCCGTAAACCAGGCACGGGTAGATTTTGCCCTGTGTGCAGGCGCCAAGTCCTGTTAGAACTTGAAATCTCCCTCTCCATAGAGCAGGTCAGCAGCAGGAAGCATGAAGTGCTCTAAGACTTGCTGGTAGACGGCTGCGTTGACCATGGATCTCAGGAAACAGAGTGGACCGACACCAGCAGATGACATGGCACCCCAAACCATCACCCAACCATGCAAATTTTGCATTTCCTTTGGAAATCGAGGTCCCAGAGTCTGGAGGAAGACAGGAGAGGCACAGGATCCACGTTGCCTGAAGTCTAGTGTAAAGTTTCCACCATCAGTGATGGTTTGGGGTGCCATGTCATCTGCTGGTGTCGGTCCACTCTGTTTCCTGAGATCCAGGGTCAACGCAGCCGTCTACCAGCAAGTTTTAGAGCACTTCATGCTTCCTGCTGCTGACCTGCTCTATGGAGATGGAGATTTCAAGTTCCAACAGGACTTGGCGCAAAATCTACCCGTGCCTGGTTTACGGACCATGGTATTTCTGTTCTAAATTGGCCCGCCAACTCCCCTGACCTTAGCCCCATAGAAAATCTGTGGGGTATTGTGAAAAGGAAGATGCAGAATGCCAGACCCAAAAACGCAGAAGAGTTGAAGGCCACTATCAGAGCAACCTGGGCTCTCATAACACCTGAGCAGTGCCAGAAACTCATCGACTCCATGCCACGCCGCATTAACGCAGTAATTGAGGCAAAAGGAGCTCCAACCAAGTATTGAGTATTGTACATGCTCATATTTTTCATTTTCATACTTTTCAGTTGGCCAACATTTCTAAAAATCCCTTTTTCGTATTAGCCTTAAGTAATATTCTAATTTTGTGACACACGGAATTTTGGATTTTCATTTGTTGCCACTTCAAATCATCAAAATTAAATGAAATAAACATTTGAATGCATCAGTCTGTGTGCAATGAATAAATATAATGTACAAGTTACACCTTTTGAATGCAATTACTGAAATAAATCAAGTTTTTCAAAATATTCTAATTTACTGGCTTTTACCTGTATACATTGAATTATTTACATTATTTACAATCCGGGGGGTGGGATGAGGAGGGTTTGGTTGATATCAACACTTCAGTCATCAACAATTGCATCATCAGAGAAATGGACATTGAAACAGTGTAGGTGTGACTTGGTAGGATATGTACAGCGATCAGAGAACATAGTGAGCTCAGAAAGCATAAGAACAAGTATATACATTTGATTATTTACATTTGATTGTTTACAATCCGGGGAGGTGGGATGTGGAAGGGGGAGAGGGTTAGTTTAGGGCTGAAGTTGCCCGGAGGTGTTCTTTTAATGCGGTTCTTTAGTTATTTCATAAATACATCAAAAAGTGATGTATTTATGTTACTAACTACATCAAAAACATTTGACTATGAGCTTACCTTTCATGATGCTGCACCAATGCCAGGATGGAAGCGACAATGAGGGCCTGTAGTCAAGTGTCACTATGCGACCTGCATTGAGGGGCTGGCAGCCTGAAATGAGCTCTCCAAAGACCCCAACCCCCCCTTTTCTCCCAGTGCTAAACCCCCCCTCCACCCGTCCAGTTCAGCCCACCCCCACTCCGCCGGTTCATCCACTGCTGCAGCACACTGGAGGTCTGTGCATGTCTCAGTGTGGTGCACTGATTGCGTAACCTTTGGACATACAAACACACAAACAAAACAAGCTTGATTTAACAATACGGACAAATCTGCAGGATTGTCTTCTTAAAAAAATAATTAAAAATTCACGAAAGATTCCTTAAAGTGTGCATGAATGTTTGCACCTGTGCCTGTGACCTAACCCTGGGCCAGTGGGGTGCTGTAATGTCCTCTTTTTGCCACATCGGATTAAAGAGAAGTTATAATATCTAAGTAATAATAATACAAATGGATTGGCAAAGGCAAGACAAAAAAAACGGGGGACTGGAGTGTTAAATACGACCAGAGGTGGGTAGTAACGCGCTACATTTACTCCGTTACATCTACTTGAGTAACTTTTGGGATAAATTGTACTTCTAAGAGTAGTTTTAATGCAACATACTTTTACTTTTACTTGAGTATATTTATAGAGAAGAAACGCTACTTTTACTCCACTACTTTTATCTACATTCAGCTCGCTACTCGCTACTAATTTTGATCGATCTGTTAATGCACGCTTTGTTTGTTTTGGTCTGTCAGACAGACCTTCATAGTGCCTGCGTTTCAACAAATACAGTCACTGGTGACGTTCACTCCGTTCCACCAATCAGATGCAGTCACTGGTGACGTTGGACCAATCAAACAGAGCCAGGCGGTCACATGACCTGACTTAAACAAGTTGAAAAACTTATTGGGGTGTTACCATTTAGTGGTCAATTGTACGGAATATGTACTGTACTGTGCAATCTACTAATAAAAGTTCCAATCAATCAATCAAAAATGTGAAGGAAAAAAGACCCTTTTTTTATTTCAACCGTACTTCCCGTCAAAAGCCTAAAGACTGACTGCACAGTTCCTGTCTTCACAATAAAAGTGCCGCTCCATCGCGCCTGCGCTTTCAAAACAAGAGTCTCCGAAAGCCAGCGCAAACAAGCTAGCAAGCTACGGAGTTTGCCGCCAATGTATTTCTTGTAAAGTGTATAGAAACGAATATGGAAGCTGGGCAAATAAGATGCCAAAAACCAACCACTTTCATGTGGTATTGGACAGAAAGGAAGACTTTTTTTCTCTTCCATTCGAAAATGTGGACGTTATCATCACTACGGTCTGATTCCAATCAATGCAAGTCATCAGAATCAGGTAATACACCAACTTATATTCTTGTCTTCATGAAAGAAAGGAATCTATGTGTGTTAAACATGCATGTATATTCATTAAAACACCTTTAACATGTAAACAAAAACGGCAAAATAAATAAATATAAATTATATACTGTATATATCAATGTATGTATGTATATATATATATATATATATATATATATATATATATATATATATATGATATGTGTGTGTATGTTACTCATTAGTTACTCAGTACTTGAGTAGTTTTTTCACAACATACTTTTTACTTTTACTCAAGTAAATATTTGGGTGACTACTCCTTACTTTTACTCGAGTAATAAATCTCTAAAGTAACAGTACTCTTACTTGAGTACAAATTCTGGCTACTCTACCCACCTCTGAATACGACCACATTGTTGACATGCCAGTCTTATGCCCTTATTAGGGGCATTGAAGAGTGTTTACTTATGCTAATGAGGACCAGCAAGGCCACACCCACATTTTGAGACAAGGCGGAAAAATGACCGATGCAAACGAGTCAGCAAGTCACCAACACTCACGTCACACAGCTTTATTTAGTCAACTAAGTTGAACTTAACTTTAACTGTTATCCATACTTGCCAACCTTGAGACCTCCGATTTCGGGAGGTTGGGGGGCGGGGGGTGTGGTCAGGGGGTGGGGCGGGGCGTGGTTGGGGGCGTGGTTAAGACGGGAGGAGTATATTGACAGCTAGAATTCACCAAGTCAAGTATTTCATACATATATATATATATATATATATATATATATATATATATATATATATATATATATATATATATATACTGAAAATATGCAAACAAAACTGTGTTTAGATAATTGATACTTCAAACTTGCATAAATAAATCTTAAGGAATATAACATAACTTGGCTTCTGAGAGCTTCAAAATGTAATGAATAAAATGCTAAAGTTGTTGATAAACAAGCAATTATTTTAATAATTAAATGTGGTCATTTTAAATGAATTATGATCATTTAAAATTAATTATTTCAAATATGTTTATTTTAATGTATAATTCTAATGCCTGGATGTAATAAGGAGTCAGAAAAAATACAAATAAAAATACAATTAATTTAGATGTTTTTAGCAAAATATAGTAAAAATGTATTTGTATTTTTTTTTAATTTTTTTAATTAATAAATATATTTGAGCCATTTGAGCCCATTTTCCCCCCAAATAAAACCCGCCGAGAGCCGCAAACTCTCTTCGATTCCTAAAATGGCGATAACTCCACATATAGTCTCGTTACACTTGTGCTATAGAGTTTGTGAAGTCAAACACTCGACAAAAAAACGATTCACAGTTTATTTCTTGGTATAACGAAGCAAATCACCAAATTATTTTGAACGTTAGAAATAAATACACTGTTTTTCCCTTGTTAATGAATTTAGAAAAATCAACTCGCTCCAATATTCTGAAGGCAATATTTAGTTTGACCAAAAAGGGAAAACAACAACCTCGTCATTGTGATGATCTGTGGTCTGCATTATGTTTTTGTTATTTTTTGTTAGTGTTTGGACTCTTTTAGTTCCTGTTTGCACTCCCTTGTTTGTTTAGCCACCATGGCGACTCATTAGTTTCACCTGCCTCATATGTTCGGGACACAGGAGATTATTATTTAAGCCTGTCGTTGCCAGTTAGTCTGCCTGGTGACATTGCTCTGTTCATGCTTGTTTTCTGGAGACACCATAGTTCATGCTTAGTTCATGCTGCTCGTGCCTTGCCAAGTAAGGTTTGTTTATTCATGCCACAGTTAGCGACTTTTTGTTTCATGTCTATAGTTCAGGCTAAGTGTTAGCTTTGGTTTCCTGCGTTAAGTTGTGCCTTCGCCTTGTGCGCCTTTTTGTTTTCACCTATTTGAGTCAAGAATAATAAGAATCATGTATATATTATCCCACTAACTTTAGTATGCTTAAAGTCCGTTGCTTCAGTTATTAGCTATTGTGCTCAAGTTGGACTTTTCTAATCTGTGCAAGAACAAAGACTTCTTGTATGAGGGGTGGCCTCAGCTGTAGATGTTATCTTTGTTTTAGCCCACTAACAGCCAAGGACTTTAATGACCTCAACGAAGATAAGATGACAGCACGCAGACGAATATAAATAATTTGTTTTTAGGTAAGATAAAAACATAATAATACAATTTGTCTCTAGTCTGGATGATTTAGTTCTTGTCACCCTGTTGTCCTCCCGTCGTGAAAAAAGGCTGTCCTCACTCAGGTCCGCATGGAGCTGGAGGGGGCGTGGCCTCCAGTTCCGGCTGAAAATCGGGAGTTTTTCGGGAGAATATTTGTCCCGGGGGGTTTTCGGGAGAGGCGCTGAATTTCGGGAGTCTCCCGGAAAATTCGGGAGGGTTGGCAAGTATGCTGTTATCCAGAATCCAGGGAGATTTTGATGTCTTAGACTTAGACTTAGACTTTCTTTTTATTGTCATTCAAATTTGAACTTTACAGTACAGATAAGAACGGATTTTTGTTGCATAAGCTCATGGTAGTGCAGGATAAAAAAGCAATAAGGTGCATATATAAATAAATAAATATATATAAATATATATATTAAATAAATAAATAAATATATATATATATAAATAAATAAATAGATTACTGTACAGATAAATATATTGCACTTTTTCACATGCGTCCACGTTTATGGATGTATGTTATATTGTCTTTTTTATTCCAGCCAGTTAATCCATTTTGGGGGGGAGTTGAGGGGATAATTTAATTATGATGCGTTCAAGAGTCTTACGGCCTGAGTCGAAGAAGCTGTTACAGAACCTGGAGGTTCTGCTTCGGAGGCTGCGGAACCTCTTTCTAGAGTCCAGCAGTGAAAACAGTCCTTGGTGGGGGTGGGAGGAGTCTTTGTAGTCTGGCCTTTACACTGCAGAAACTGAAATCTAAGTAAGATGAAATATCTCAAATAAGGCTGATATTTGCTTATTTTCTGTCTGATAAGAAAATTCTTCTCACTAAGCAGATTTTATGTTAGAGTGTTTTACTTGTTTTAAGTGTTTTGGTCCTAAATGATCTCAGTAAGATATTACAGCTTGTCGCTGAGATTTGATGACCTATATTTGTCAGGACTTGGACTATGGCTTGGTTTGTTCTCCCGTGGTGCAAATGAACTGGACTGGTCAAGGCTTGAAGGTGGGTACATGATTTATATAAACTATCAAAAAAAGGAATAAACGAAAAGCGCGCACAGGGGCGGAGGTACAAAACTAGACTATAAACACAAAACTTGCACATTGGCAGAAACTATGAACAATTAAACAAAACACTAACTGTGGCTTAATAAACAAAAACTTACTTGGCATGGAACCGGCATGAAAAAAAGAGTAGCAAGGGTCATCAGGGTGTGCAGGAGCATAAATGCGGTGATGTCGTCAGGACGAACAACAGAAAATGAATGAACTTAAATACTATGGACATGATTAGTGAAAGCAGGTGCGTGACTCAAAACGTGAAACAGGTGCGTGGCGTGACAGGTGAAAACTAATGGTTGCTATGGTGACAAACAAGAGTGCACAATGAGTCCAAACGTGGAACAGGTGAAACTAATGGGTAATCATGCAAACAAGACAAGGGAGTGAAAAGCCAGAAACTAAACAAAACATGACTTAAAACAAAACATGATTACACAGACATGACAATATTGAGTAAAACATGCTTGAAACTAGAATATCAAGTGTTGCAAAGCTGTGTCATCAACACTCACACTTTTTTTTAAAGTCATCATTTCTTATTTCAAGCATGAAAAAATAAAAATAAAATCATGACTTTGACACAATTGTGTCTCATAATTAAAACAGATGACAGCCAAATGGACTTTGCTGTTTTATTTTCAATGAAACAATAGAAAATAGGTACTCATATAGTAGTACAGTTGGCACAGTACAGTAAACTGACAGTTAATATTCAAACATTTAACATTTTTAACAATTTTGAACAGAAATAGTTCATGCACATTCAGATAAATTCTTCAAAATTACAATTAAAAAAATGTTGGCCGGGGGCCGGGCTGTATATATGCGCACTAATTGACTGAAAGAGCACGCACTTGGCGTGATGATGTCATGTTATCCATGGATAAATGCATTTTTAGACAATATGATTTCCCTGAGCGGCTAGGAGACCGCGAGAGTAACAAGCGCTTGCCTTGTTGCCTTTCCATTAAGAACAATAAATTAGTTTTTAGTATAAGTTTGCTGCTTTCAAGAAATGTAATATCATTATGTCAAGATAATGGCACTAGCATTTACTTCATTTAAGAGTATTTTTCAACATATTGAGCAAAAAGGTCTCATATTTGTTTTTTCTATCAAGAAAAGTGCACTTGTTATTATTGAGAATATACTTATTTTAAGCTATTTTGGGGTTCATTGAGGTTAGCTCATTTTACTTGTTTTGGAAAATCTTGACAAGCCAAATTTTCTTGTTCTATTGGCAGATCATTTTGCTTAGTTCAAATAAAATATCTCTAATTTTTGTATTTATTTTTCTGTATTGTATTTATTTATTTTTCTTGTTTTTGAACACTGACTTTTTGCAGTCACCTACAGTGGTTTGTGTCAACGCTGTTAAAATGAACACACTTCTTGCGATTTTCCTATTTGTTCCAGTGTTTACCACTTTGTCTCCCTCGGTCCTTCTTTCATAAATTAGTCAGATTTTAGACTTCATTTGGAATAAAACGCCTCACAGGTTACCTAAAGAACCGTCGGGAGGATTAGCACTACGTTAAGTTGTGGCTTCACCTTGGGCGCCTTTTTGTTTTCACCTATTTGAGAGTCAAGAATAAATATGTTCCTACCTGCTACCTTTGTCCGGAAAAGTCTGTTTGCATCCCGGGAGAACAATCCTCGCAGTAAACTGCGAAAAAAAACCCGTCGTGACAGTCATCAATGAAAGCAAATTACTAAACATGTAAATAAATAAAATGTTTCTCTTTTTTGATCCGTCCATTGCAAGCTTGACCGCTAAAACAATACAATTGCTTGGAAGCAAGAGATGACGCATGGGGGCTGTGACAATATATTAAAAAAAAGTTTTATTTTCATATGACAAGATCCCAGAACTCTCCAAAATAACAACAATAAAATAAAATTCAATAAATTAAGTAGCCATTATTTGTTGACATTTTGTTTCAAAGCCAAAGGGAGTCACAGGGGAGGCATGGAAGACCCGCAGGTTGCAGACCCCCGCGCTGAGCGGACTATTTGGGGTAGCCCCTCTCATCTTCACTTAGCAAATCCAAAAAGAACTTTACTAATTTGTTGGCTGGAAGACTCTTTGTGCTAAATTGGAGGAACATTGTGCTAAATTGGAAGGATGAAGCGCCTCCCAGCCACTCTCGCTGGATTAGAGATATTCTTCATTTCCCTAAAGTGGCTAAAAATAGCCTTCCCGGTAAGGTCTATTCAGGTGTACTGGAGAGGAGGCTACGCCGGATAGTCGAACCTCGGATTCAGGAGGAACAGTGTGGTTTTCGTCCTGGTCGTGGAACTGTGGACCAGCTCTATACTCTCGGCAGGGTCCTTGAGGGTGCATGGGAGTTTGCCCAACCAGTCTACATGTGTTTTGTGGACTTGGAGAAGGCATTCGACCGTGTCCCTCGGGAAGTCCTGTGGGGAGTGCTCGGAGAGTATGGGGTATCGGACTGTCTGATTGTGGCAGTCCGCTCCCTGTATGATCAGTGTCAGAGCTTGGTCCGCATTGCCGGTAGTAAGTCGGACACGTTTCCAGTGAGGGTTGGACTCCGCCAAGACTGCCCTTTGTCACCGATTCTGTTCATAACTTTTATGGACAGAATTTCTAGGCGCAGTCAAGGCGTTGAGGGGATCTGGTTTGGTGGCTGCAGGATTAGGTCTCTGCTTTTTGCAGATGATGTGGTCCTGATGGCTTCATCTGGCCAGGATCTTCAGCTCTCACTGGATCGGTTCGCAGCCGAGTGTGAAGCGACTGGGATGAGAATCAGCACCTCCAAGTCCGAGTCCATGGTTCTCGCCCGGACAAGGGTGGAGTGCCATCTCCGGGTTGGGGAGGAGATCTTGCCCCAAGTGGAGGAGTTCAAGTACCTCAGAGTCTTGTTCACGAGTGAGGGAAGAGTGGATCGTGAGATCGACAGGCGGATCGGTGCGGCATCTTCAGTAATGCGGACGCTGTATCGATCCGTTGTGGTGAAGAAGGAGCTGAGCCGGAAGGCAAAGCTCTCAATTTACCGGTCGATCTACGTTCCCATCCTCACCTATGGTCATGAGCTTTGGGTTATGACCGAAAGGACAAGATCACGGGTACAAGCGGCCGAAATGAGTTTCCTCCGCCGGGTGGCGGGGCTCTCCCTTAGAGATAGGGTGAGAAGCTCTGTCATCCGGGGGGAGCTCAAAGTAAAGCCGCTGCTCCTCCACATCGAGAGGAGCCAGATGAGGTGGTTCGGGCATCTGGTCAGGATGCCACCCGAACGCCTCCCTAGGGAGGTGTTTAGGGCACGTCCGACCGGTAGGAGGCCGCGGGGAAGACCCAGGACACGTTGGGAAGACTATGTCTCCCGGCTGGCCTGGGAACGCCTCGGGGTCCCACAGGAAGAGCTGGACGAAGTGGCTGGGGAGAGGGAAGTCTGGGCTTCCCTGCTTAGGCTGCTGCCCCCGCGACCCGACCTCGGATAAGCGGAAGAAGATGGATGGATGGATGGATGGCTAAAAATAGGCTGACATTGAAGGGTTGTTCTGTGAAGGTTCAGGAAGTATGGGGTGGTTTCCTAAAAGAAGTAAAATAGACTGACCTCAAATTGAACCTCGATTGGAAAAGTAATTGAAAGGTAGATAATTGATGAGCCTTTTGTCTTCTTTTGTGTATTGCTGTTGGACATTCAGGAGTGCAGTTGTCTGTGACTTCATGTCAATATTTGCCTGTACTGTAAAAGCCTTTTTTCTTTTAGACATATGTATACTAGTTTTAGCTATTTTTCTGTTCTAGTTTTTATTTGTATTTATTGTTTTATTATCTTTTTATTTGTTTTTTTAATTTATTTATCCATCCATCCATCCATCTTCTTCCGCTTATCCGAGGTCGGGTCGCGGGGGCAGCAGCCTAAGCAGGGAAGCCCAGACTTCCCTCTCCCCAGCCACTTCGTCCAGCTCTTCCTGTGGAACCCCGAGGCGTTCCCAGGCCAGCCGGGAGACATAGTCTTCCCAACGTGTCCTGGGTCTTCCTCGCGGCCTCCTACCGGTCGGACGTGCCCTAAACACCTCCCTAGGGAGGCGTTCGGGTGGCATCCTGACCAGATGCCCGAACCACCTCATCTGGCTCCTCCCGATGTGGAGGAGCAGCGGCTTTACTTTGAGCTCCTCCCAGATGGCAGAGCTTCTCACCCTATCTCTAAGGGAGAGCCCCGCCACCCGGCGGAGGAAACTCATTTCGGCCGCTTGTACCCGTGATCTTGTCCTTTCGGTCATGACCCAAAGCTCATGACCATAGGTGAGGATGGGAACGTAGATCGACCGGTAAATTGAGAGCTTTGCCTTCCGGCTCAGCTCCTTCTTCACCACAACGGACCGATACAGCGTCCGCATTACTGAAGACGCCGCACCGATCCGCCTGTCGATCTCACGATTCACTCTTCCCTCACTCGTGAACAAGACTCCGAGGTACTTGAACTCCTCCACTTGGGGCAAGATCTCCTCCCCAACCCGGAGATGGCACTCCACCCTTTTCCGGGCGAGAACCATGGACTCGGACTTGGAGGTGCTTATTCTCATCCCAGTCGCTTCACACTCGGCTGTGAACCGATCCAGTGAGAGCTGAAGATCCTGGCCAGATGAAGCCATCAGGACCACATCATCTGCAAAAAGCAGAGACCTAATCCTGCAGCCACCAAACCAGATCCCCTCAACGCCCTGACTGCGCCTAGAAATTCTGTCCATAAAAGTTATGAACTGAATCGGTGACAAAGGGCAGCCTTGGCGGAGTCCAACCCTCACTGGAAACTTGTCCGACTTACTGCCGGCAATGCGGACCAAGCTCTGACACTGATCATACAGGGAGCGGACTGCCACAATCAGACAGTCCGATACCCCATACTCTCTGAGCACTCCCCACAGGACTTCCCGAGGGACACGGTCGAATGCCTTCTCCAAGTCCACAAAGCACATGTAGACTGGTTGGGCAAACTCCCATGCACCCTCAAGGACCCTGCCGAGAGTATAGAGCTGGTCCACAGTTCCACGACCAGGACGAAAACCACACTGTTCCTCCTGAATCCGAGGTTTGACTATCCGGCGTAGCCTCCTCTCCAGCACACCTGAATAGACCTTACCGGGAAGGCTGAGGAGTGTGATCCCACGATAGTTAGAACACACCCTCCGGTTCCCCTTCTTAAAGAGAGGAACCACCACCCCGGTCTGCCAATCCAGTGGTACCGCCCCCGATGTCCACGCGATGCTGCAGAGTCTTGTCAACCAAGACAGCCCTACAGCATCCAGAGCCTTAAGGAACTCCGGGCGGATCTCATCTACCCCCGGGGCCTTGCCACCGAGGAGCTTTTTAACTACCTCAGCAACCTCAGTCCCAGAAATAGGAGAGCCCACCACAGATTCCCCAGGCACTGCTTCCTCATAGGAAGACGTGTTGGTGGGATTGAGGAGGTCTTCCAAGTATTCCCTCCACCGATCCACAACATCCGCAGTCGAGGTCAGCAGAACACCATCCTCGCCATACACGGTGTTGATAGGTGTTATTTATTTATTTATTATTATTAGTTTTAATTTAAAAAAAATTTTTTTTAATGCACTATAGCACTTTGAGGTTGTTTACTCAATGTAAAGTGCTTTTTACAAATAAAATCTATTATTATTATTATTACTTTTTTGACTGATCCATATTTTATTTTCTAGTATGTTATTTTTATTTTATTTTACACATCATTTGTGTGGGTTACTTGTTTGGGGGAGGAAAAAAAAAGACCATTTGACATGTTTCATTGTATTTCTGGACTGTGTATGTCAAAAATCCAATAAATAAATGTTAAAAAAAAACAAAACGTACATCTCCCACGTCTGCAGCTGAGTGACAGATCATTTGCAGAGTTCCGGGCTGTGTTTTAAGAAGCGTAGCGAAGCCTGTTTTCATTTTCTCCATGAATTGCTGGGTTCACCCAGCTCGGCGCATGCGTCGAGCTCATAGAGTGAAACCCTGTGTCGGTGCGCGTACCGCTTTTAGAAAGTCACGTGACCGATCATGAGCTGTTTTGGTCACGTGACCGATACGCCAACTGTGTCGCACTGACGCCTCCTCTGTGCCCTGTGAGCGGCTCTTTTCTACAGCCGGAGAAATAATAACTAAGAAGAGGAATCGTCTAAAATGTAATACGTCGGAAAAACTTTTTTTTTTTTAATAAAAATGTGTAAAAAAATAATATTAAAAAACTTCCCAGTCCACAATCATCCACAACACGTTCTCTTAGATTTCCATGTTATGATACATGTTCACATTATTTATTGACTGTATCTAAAAAAGATACAGATATATTTTTATTTAAATGAAGATATGAAATAATCCTAAATGAAATACAATGACTTGGTTTATATTATTGTATATACTAGGGCAGGGGTCACCAACGCGGTGCCCGCGGTCACCAGGTAGCCCGTAAGGACCAGATCAGTCGCCCGCTGGCCTGTTCTAAAAATAGCTCAAAGAGCAGCACTTACCAGTGAGCTGCCTCTATTTTTTTAATTGTATTTATTTACTAGCAAGCTGGTCTCGCTTTGCTCGACATTTTTAATTCTAAAAGAGACAAAACTCAAATAGAATTTGAAAATCCAAGAAAATATTTTAAAGACTTGGTCTTCACTTGGAATAAGCGGTAGAAAATGGATGGATGGATGGGTCTTCACTTGTTTAAATAAATTCATTTATTTTTTAATTTGCTTCTTATTACTTTTAGAAATACAATTTTAGAGAAAAAAATACAACCTTAAAAATGATTTTAGGATTTTTAAACAAATATACCTTTTTACCTTTTACCTTTTTTACTCAGTGGCCTAGTGGTTAGAGTGTCCGCCCTGAGATCGGTAGGTTGTGAGTTCAAATCCCGGCCGGGTCATACCAAAGACTATAAAAATGGGACCCATTGCCTCCCTGCTTGGCACTCAGCATCAAGGGTTGGAATTGGGGGTTAAATCACCAAAAATGATTCCCGGGCGCGGCCACCGCTGCTGCTCACTGCTCCCCTCACCTCCCAGGGGGTGATCAAGGGTGATGGGTCAAATGCAGAGAATAATTTCACCACACCTAGTGTGTGTGTGACAATCATTGGTACTTTAACTTTTTTAACTTTTAAATTTCTTCCTCTTTTTTCCTGACAATTTAAGTCAATGTTCAAGTAATTTTTTTTGTTTATTATTGTAAAGAATAATAAATATTTTAGCTTCTGGTTTTTCGACGAAGAATATTTGTGAAATACTTACTATGATTAAAATTCCAAAAAATTATTCTGGCGAATCTAGAAAATCTGTAGAATCAAATTTAAATCTTATTTCAAAGTATTTTGAATTTCTTTTAAAAAAAAATTTCTGGAAAATCTAGAAGAAATACTGATTTGTCTTTGTTAGAAATATAGCTTGGTCCAATTTGTTAAATATTCTAACAAAGTGCAGATTGGATTTTAACCAATTTAAAACATGTCATCAAAATTCTAAAATGTATCTTAATCAGGAAAAATTACTAATGATGTTCCATAAATTATTATTTTTTTTTTTCCATAAAGATTCAAATAAGCTAGTTTTTTTCTTCTTTTTGTCGGTTGAATTTTGAATTTTAAAGAGTCGAAATTGAAGATAAACTATGTTTCAAAATTTTATTTTAATTTTTTTCTTGTTTTCTCCTCTTTTAAACCGTTCAATTAAGTGTTTTTTTCATCATTTATTCTCTACAAAAAACCTTCCGTAAAAGGAAAAAAAAAATGTACGACGGAATGACAGACAGAAATACCCATTTTTTTATATATATAAATGTATTTATTTAGCTATTCTTGTTTAAATCACACTTACGTGTAACTTACAAATGACAATATATTTATTTATTTAAGTGTGTATCAAACTGGTAGCCCTTCGCATTAATCAGTACCCAAGAAGTAGTTTTTGGTTTCAAAAAGGTTGGTGACCCCTGTACTAGGGCATCAAATCAGTGTCAGTTGAGTCGGTCCATAGGTTGCCTGTAGGGATTTTTAATGTCCAGCAGATGTCAGTATTTAGTGACACAGTATCGACACAGTATCAATACAGTTTTGCAATGTGTCGAAACGCTTCATGACGCCTCATCAACCCATCACTAGTCTATACATATTGATTTCATAAAACATGATGGAAAAAGTCATACAGGGTCCTTTAAGAAGCAATACTATGTTCTTAGGAGCAGATAAAAGAGGCCCAATCCCCTCTGGCACCAAGGTTGGGTCCAGGGTAGGCGGGTTTATGCATGGGAAAACCTTGAAAGGAGCATTTCCAATGTTTAAATTGTCTTTTAAGTCAAATATCCACCATAGTGAAACATTTCCCAACAAGATGGAGCGCCCCTCTTTCTATGGAGGGGGGGGGGAAAGTCTTTAGTTCCTCAACCAAATTCCTCCCTCAGAGACCCAGTGACCATTCACAACTTTTTTCCCACCACAGGGGTCCAGAATGGTGCGCTTCATGGCGTTTGTCACCGTCCCAAAGGTTTGTATGGAGGTACAGAGGAAAAAAAAGGGGTGGTGGGGGGGGGTTACGGCCGTGCGGTTCCGCTTTTTTCCCTGTGTGAGATCCTCCCTGCCCCCACCTAAAATCAAATTATAATTCCAGACACAATCACGTTTGCTTTCAGTAGAAATAGCCTAGAAACGGGCCTTTTGTGTGGAAATAAAATACACTTATTGAGTCATTTTAGAATCATTATGAAGCGCAAACTGTCATGTCTGTGTAATCGTGTTTTGTTTTAAGTCATGTTTTGTTTAGTTTCTGGCTTTTCACTCCCTTGTCTTGTTTGCATGATTACCCATTAGTTTCACCTGTTCCACGTTTGGACTCATTGTGCACTCTTGTTTGTCACCATAGCAACCATTAGTTTTCACCTGTCACGTCACGCGCCTGTTTCACGTTTTGAGCCACGCACCTGCTTTCACTAATCATGTCCATAGTATTTAAGTTCATTCATTTTCTGTTGTTCGTCCTGACGACATCCCCGCATTTATGCTCCTGCACACCCTGATGACCCTTGCTACTCTTTTTTTCATGCCGGTTCCATGCCAAGTAAGTTTTTGTTTATTAAGCCACAGTTAGTGTTTTGTTTAATTGTTCATAGTTTCTGCCAATGTGCAAGTTTTGTGTTTATAATCTAGTTTTGTACCTCCGCCCCTGTGCGCGCTTTTCGTTTATTCCTTTTTTTTATAGTTTAAATAAATCATGTACCCACCTTCAAGCCTTGACCAGTCCAGTTCATTTGCACCACGGGAGAACAAACCAAGCCATAGTCCAAGTCCTGACAAATATAGGTCATCAAATCTCAGCAACAAGCTGTAATATCTTACTGAGATCATTAAGGACCAAAACACTTAAAACAAGTAAAACACTCTAACATAAAATCTGCTTAGTGAGAAGAATTATCTCATCAGACAGAAAATAAGCAAATATCACCCTTATTTGAGATATTTCATCTTACTTAGATTTCAGTTTCTGCAGTGAAAAGGCCAGACTACAAAGACTCCTCCCACCCCCACCAAGGACTGTTTTCACTGCTGGACTCTCGTTGTTCGTCCTGACGACATCCCCGCATTTATGCTCCCTGTCACACTCTGTCCATCTCTGCGCACTTCATGTCCATGCCAAGTAAGTTTGTTTATTATTGCCACAGTTAGTGTTTTTTGTTGTTCATAGTTTTTTGCCCCCGTGCAAGTCTTTTGTTTTCGTTAGTCAAGTTTGCACATCCGCCCTGAGCGCGCTTTTTGTTCTTTTGTTAGTGTAAAATAAATAATGTCTTCACCTTCACGCCATGTCTGGTCCAAATGTTCATTTGCACCACGGGAGAACAAACCAAGCCACAGTCCTAGTCCTGACACAAACAAAAGAACGTTGATGCTTGTATTCTTTCATGTGATTTGATTTTTCAAAGTCTAATTTTTTTATTTTACAGATGATGGCAAAAAGTATGAAGACAACCATGCAACCAGAAAATTAATTTTCGGTCAAAATCTTTGACAAAATGTTGCCGCGTTTTTACCCGTATATTGTGTCTTGTCAGTCCGTTTGCCCACGGACCTTTCCATGATCCTTTGTGCATTATTCTCCTTTTGATTTGTAGAATTCCCCGTTTGATTGATTGAAACTTTTACTAGTAGATTGCACAGTACAGTACATATTCCCTACAATTGACCACTAAATGGCAACACCCCAATACGTTTTTCACACTTGTTTAAGTCGGGGTCCACGTTAATCAATTCATGGTACAAATTAGTGATGGGTTGATGAGGCGTCATGAAGCGTTTTGACACATTGCAAAACTGTATTGATACTGTGTCGATACTGTGTCACTAAATACTGACATCTGCTGGACATTAAAAATCCCTACAGGCAACCTATGGACCGACTCAACTGACACTGATTTGATGCCCTAGTACAGGGGTCACCAACCTTTTTGAAACCAAAAACTACTTCTTGGGTACTGATTAATGCCAAGGGCTACCAGTTTGATACACACTTAAATAAATAAATATATTGTCATTTGTAAGTTACACGTAAGTGTGATTTAAACAAGAATAGCTAAATAAATACATTTTTGTATATATAAAAAAATGGGTATTTCTGTCTGTCATTCCGTCGTACATTTTTTTTTTCCTTTTACGGAAGGTTTTTTGTAGAGAATAAATGATGAAAAAAACACTTAATTGAACGGTTTAAAAGAGGAGAAAACACGAAAAAAATTAAAATAAAATTTTGAAACATAGTTTATCTTCAATTTTGACTCTTTAAAATTCAAAATTCAACCGACAAAAAGAAGAGAAAAACTAGCTAATTTGAATCTTTTTGAAAAAATTAAAAAAAGAATTTATGGAACATCATTAGTAATTTTTCCTGATTAAGATACATTTTAGAATTTTGATGACATGTTTTAAATTGGTTAAAATCCAATCTGCACTTTGTTAGAATATTTAACAAATTGGACCAAGCTATATTTCTAACAAAGACAAATCAGTATTTCTTCTAGATTTTCCAGAACAAAAATTTTAAAAGAAATTCAAAATACTTTGAAATAAGATTTAAATTTGATTCTACAGATTTTCTAGATTTGCCAGAATAATTGTTTTGAATTTTAATCATAGTAAGTTTGAAGAAATATTTCACAAATATTCTTCGTCGAAAAACCAGAAGCTAAAATATTTATTATTCTTTACAATAATAAAACAATTGTTTTACTTGAACATTGATTTAAATTGTCAGGAAAGAAGAGGAAGAAATTTAAAAGGTAAAAAGGTATATTTGTTTAAAAATCCTAAAATCATTTTTAAGGTTGTATTTTTTCTCTAAAATTGTATTTCTAAAAGTAATAAGAAGCAAAGTAAAAAATAAATGAATTTATTTAAACAAGTGAAGACCCATCCATCCATCCATTTTCTACCGCTTATTCCAAGTGAAGACCAAGTCTTTCAAATATTTTCTTGGATTTTCAAATTCTATTTGAGTTTTGTCTCTTTTAGAATTAAAAATGTCGAGCAAAGCGAGACCAGCTTGCTAGTAAATAAATACAATTTAAAAAATAGAGGCAGCTCACTGGTAAGTGCTGCTCTTTGAGCTATTTTTAGAACAGGCCAGCGGGCGACTGATCTGGTCCTTACGGGCTACCTGGTGACCGCGGGCACCGCGTTGGTGACCCCTGCCCTAGTATATACAATAATATAAACCAAGTCATTTAGGATTATTTCATATCTTCATTTAAATAAAAATATATTTGTATCTTTTTTAGATACAGTCAATAAATAATGTGAACATGTATCATAACATGGAAATCTAAGAGAACGTGTTGAGGATGATTGTGGACTGGGAAGTTTTTTAATATTATTTTTTTACACATTTTTATAAAAAAAAAGAAGAAGTTTTTCCGACGTATTACATTTTAGACGATTTCTCTTCTTAGTTATTATTTCTCCGGCTGTAGAAAAGAGCCGCTCACAGGGCACAGAGGAGGCGTCAGTGCGACACAGTTGGCGTATCGGTCACGTGACCAAAACAGCTCATGATCGGTCACGTGACTTTCTAAAAGCGGTACGTGCACCGACACAGGGTTTTGCTCTATGAGCTCGACGCATGCGCCGATGCATCGGTGTTGCCAGACCCATCACTAGTACAAATATATACTATCATCATAATACAGTCATCACACAAGTTCATCATCAGAGTATATACATTGAATTATTTACATTATTTACAATCCAGGGGTGGGATGTGGAGGGGGTTGGGGCGGGGCGGGGTGATTAGGTTTGGTTGATATCAGAGGAACATTATCACAATTTCAGAATGGTTAAAACCATTAAAAATCAGTTCCCAGTGGCTTATTTTATTTTTCGAAGTTTTTTTCAAAATTTTACCCATCACGCAATATCCCTAAAAAAAAGCTTCAAAGTGCCTGATTTTAACCATCGTTATATACACCCGTCCATTTTCCTGTGACGTCACATAGTGAAGCCAACACAAACAAACATGGCGGAAAGAACAGCAAGCTATAGCGACATTAGCTCGGATTCAGACTCGGATTTCAGCGTCTTAAGCGATTCAACAGATTACGCATGTATTGAAACGGATGGTTGTAGTGTGGAGGCAGGTAGCGAAAACCAAATTGAAGAAGAAACTGAAGCTATTGAGCCATATCGGTTTGAACCGTATGCAAGCGAAACCGAGGAAAACGACACGACAGCCAGCGACACGGGAGAAAGCGAGGACGAATTCGGCGATCGCCTTCTAACCAACGATTGGTATGTGTTTGTTTGGCATTAAAGGAAACTAACAACTATGAACTAGGTTGACAGCATTTGAAATACATACCGTATTTTCCGCACCATAAGGCGCCCTGGGTTATAAGCCGCGCCTTCAATGAACGGCATATTTCAAAACTTTGTCCACCTATAAGATGCCCCGTGTTATAAGCCGCATCTAACTGCGCTAAAGGAATGTCAAAAAAACAGTCAAATAGGTCAGTCAAACTTTAATAATATATTAAAAACCAGCGTGATGTGGGCGCGCATGGAGTCGTATATCAACATGGACGGAGCTGCGTGAAAAAAGCCACCCGGCCTCTTCGCGTAAACTTACCTTAACCACTCGCTCATCTTTTCTTCATCCATCCATCCCTTCGAGTTAGCTTTTATGATGACGCCGGCTGGAAAGGTCTCTTTTGGCAAGGTCTTCCTTTTGAATATCACCATGGGTGGAAGTTTCTGGCCATTAGCATGGCAAGCTAGAACCACAGTGAAGGATGACTTCTCATTCCCTGTGGTGCGAATATTCACCGTACGTGCTCCCGTTGTATCCACAGTGCGGTTCACAGGAATATCAAAAGTCAGTGGAACCTCGTCCATGTTGATAATGTTCTCTGGCCGGATCTTTTTTTCAGCTATCTTGTTTTTACAATATGCACGGAAAGTAGCCAGCTTTTCTTGAAAGTCTTTAGGCAGTTGCTGTGAAATAGTAGTCCGTGTGCGGATGGAGAGATTGCGTCTTTTCATGAACCGGATCCCTGTCGCTTAGTAGGAGCCATTTTGTGGTCTTTACAGATGTAAACACACAAAGGAAATGAAACGTAATATCCGCGCGCTTCTTCTTCTTCTACGGGGGCGGGTGGTTGCTTACAGTAGAAGAAGAAGCGCTTCCTGTTCTATGGGGGCGGGTGCTTACCTTGGCGGTTGCTTGCGTAGAAGAAGAAGCACTTCCTCTTCTACGGGGAAAAAAGATGGCGGCTGTTTACCGTAGTTGCGAGACCGAAACTTTATGAAAATGAATCTTAATATTAATCCATATATAAAGCGCACCGGGTTATAAGGCGCACTGTCAGCTTTTGAGAAAATTTGTGGTTTTTAGGTGCGCCTTATAGTGCGGAAAATACGGTACATGCACTTTGAGAGTGCAGACAGACCAGTTTTCATCAATTAATATATTCTGTAGACATACCCTCATCCGCTCTCTTTTCCTGGGGGTCTGGCGGCAGATTTCTTTGACTTTATGGTTGGAAATGCATCTGCTTTGAGTGTCGCAGGATATCCACACATTCTTTGCCATCTCTGTCGTAGCATAGCTTTCGTGGGTAAAGTGTGCGGAACAAACGTCCAATTTCTTGCCACTTTGGCATCTTTGGGCCACTGGTGCAACTTGAATCCGTCCCTGTTGGTGTTGTTACACCCTCCGACAACACACCGACGAGGCATGATGTCTCCAAGGTATGGAAAACAGTCGAAAAAAACGGAAAATAACAGAGCTGATTTGACTCGGTGTTTGAGAAAATGGCGGATTGCTTCCCGAGAGCGAATATTAGAAAGGCGTTTAATTCGCCAAAATTCACCCATTTAGAGTTTGGAAATCGGTTAAAAAAAATATATGGTCTTTTTTCTGCAACATCAAGATATATATTTACGCTTGCATAGGTCTGCTGATAATGTTCCCTTTTCAGTAGTGATGGGTCCGGCAACACCGATGCATCGGCGCATGCGTCGTGCTCATAGAGCAAAACCCTGTGTCGGTGCGCGTACCGCTTTTAGAAAGTCACGTGACCGATCATGAGCTGTTTTGGTCACGTGACCGATACGCCAACTGTGTGGCACTGACGCCTCCTCTGTGCCCTGTGAGCGGCTCTTTTCTACAGCCGGAGAAATAATAACTAAGAAGAGAAATCGTCTAAAATGTAATACGTCGTAAAAAAATAAAATAAAAAAATTCCCAGTCCACAATCATCCACAACACGTTCTCTTATATTTCCATGTTATGATACATGTTCACATTATTTATTGACTGTATCTAAAAAAGATACAAATATATTTTTATTTAAATGAAGATATGAAATAATCCTAAATGAAATACAATGACTTGGTTTATATTATTGTATATACTAGGGCAGGGGTCACCAACGCGGTGCCCGCGGTCACCAGGTAGCCCGTAAGGACCAGATCAGTCGCCCGCTGGCCTGTTCTAAAAATAGCTCAAAGAGCAGCACTTACCAGTGAGCTGCCTCTATTTTTTTAATTTTATTTATTTACTAGCAAGCTGGTCTCGCTTTGCTCGACATTTTTAATTCTAAAAGAGACAAAACTCAAATAGAATTTGAAAATCCAAGAAAATATTTTAAAGACTTGGTCTTCACTTGGAATAAGCGGTAGAAAATGGATGGATGGATGGGTCTTCACTTGTTTAAATAAATTCATTTATTTTTTACTTTGCTTCTTATTATTTTTAGAAATACAATTTTAGAGAAAAAAAATACAACCTTAAAAATGATTTTAGGATTTTTAAACAAATATACCTTTTTACCTTTTAAATTTCTACCTCTTCTTTCCTGACAATTTAAGTCAATGTTCAAGTAAAATTTTTTTTTTTTTATTGTAAAGAATAATAAATATTTTAGCTTCTGGTTTTTCGACGAAGAATATTTGTGAAATATTTCTTCAAACTTACTATGATTAAAATTCAAAAAAATTATTCTGGCAAATCTAGAAAATCTGTAGAATCAAATTTAAATCTTATTTCAAAGTATTTTGAATTTCTTTTATAATTTTTGTTCTGGAAAATCTAGAAGAAATACTGATTTGTCTTTGTTAGAAATATAGCTTGGTCCAATTTGTTAAATATTCTAACAAAGTGCAGATTGGATTTTAACCAATTTAAAACATGTCATCAAAATTCTAAAATGTATCTTAATCAGGAAAAATGACTAATGATGTTCCATAAATTCTTTTTTAAATTTTTTCAAAAAGATTCAAATTAGCTAGTTTTTCTCTTCTTTTTGTCGGTTGAATTTTGAATTTTAAAGAGTCGAAATTGAAGATAAACTATGTTTCAAAATTATATTTTAATTATTTTCGTGTTTTCTCCTCTTTTAAACCGTTCAATTAAGTGTTTTTTTCATCATTTATTCTCTACAAAAAACCTTCCGTAAAAGGAAAAAAAAAATGTACAACGGAATGACAGACAGAAATACTAATTTTTTTATATATATAAATTAATTTATTTAGCTATTCTTGTTTAAATCACACTTACGTGTAACTTACAAATGACAATATATTTATTTATTTAAGTGTGTATCAAACTGGTAGCCCTTCACATTAATCAGTACCCAAGAAGTAGTTTTTGGTTTCAAAAAGGTTGGTGACCCCTGTACTAGGGCATCAAATCAGTGTCAGTTGAGTCGGTCCATAGGTTGCCTGTAGGGATTTTTAATGTCCAGCAGATGTCAGTATTTAGTGACACAGTATCGACACAGTATCGATACAGTTTTGCAATGTGTCGAAACGCTTCATGACGCCTCATCAACCCATCACTACCTTTCAGTCATCAACAATTGTATCATCAGAGAAATGGACATTGACACAGTGTAGGTCTGACTTGGTAGGATATGTACAGCAAGTAGTGGACATAGAGAGAGAGATCAGAAAGCATGAGAATAAGTATATACATTTGATTATTTACAATCCGGGGAGGTGGGATGTGGTGGGGGGAGGATGTTAGTCTGTTGCAGTTGCCTGGAGGTGTTCTTTTATTGCGGTTTTGAAGGAGGATAGAGATGCACTTTATTTTACACCTGTTGGGAGTGCATTCCATATTGATGTGGCATAGAAGGAGAATGAGTTAAGACCTGTGTTAGATCGAAATCTGGGTTTAACGTGGTTAGTGGAGCTCCCCCTGGTGTTGTGGTTATGACGGTCATTTACATTAAGGAAGTAGTTTGACATGTACTTCGGTATCAGGGAGGTGTAGCGGATTTTATAGACCAGGCTCAGTGCAAGTTGTTTTACTCTGTCCTCCACCCTGCGCAAGCCCACTTTGGAGAAGTGGGTAGGTGTGAGGATGTGATCTGGGTAGCTAAATGTGTACCAACACATTTAGCTGAACTGCACCAATTTTGTCGGTTCGCAGCCGAGTGTGAAGCGACCGGGATGAGAATCAGCACCTCCAAGTCCGAGTCCGTGGTTCTCGCCCGGAAAAGGGTGGAGTGCCATCTCCGGGTTGGGGAGGAGATCTTGCCCCAAGTGGAGGAGTTCAAGTACCTCGGAGTCTTGTTCACGAGTGAGGGAAGAGTGGATCGTGAGATCGACAGGCGGATCGGTGCGGCGTCTTCAGTAATGCGGACGCTGTATCGATCCGTTGTGGTGAAGGAGCTGAGCCGGAAGGCAAAACTCTCAATTTACCGGTCGATCTACGTTCCCATCCTCACCTATGGTCATGAGCTTTGGGTTATGACCAAAAGGACAAGATCACGGGTACAAGCGGCCGAAATGAGTTTCCTCCGCCGGGTGGCGGGGCTCTCCCTTAGAGATAGGGTGAGAAGCTCTGCCATCCGGGGGGAGCTCAAAGTAAAGCCGCTGCTCCTCCACATGGAGAGGAGCCAGATGAGGTGGTTCGGGCATCTGGTCAGGATGCCACCCGAACGCCTCCCTAGGGAGGTGTTTAGGGCACGTCCGACCGGTAGGAGGCCGCGGGGAAGACCCAGGACACGTTGGGAAGACTATGTCTCCCGGCTGGCCTGGGAACGCCTCGGGGTCCCTCGGGAGGAGCTGGACGAAGTGGCTGGGGAGAGGGAAGTCTAGGCTTCCCTGCTTAGGCTGCTGCCCCCGCGACCCGACCTCGGATAAGCGGAAGAAGATGGATGGATGGCACCAATTTTGTCAAGAGGAGTGGTCAAAAATTCAAATACATGTCCCTTGGCAAGTTTACCTGCAATAAGGTGCTTTTGGTAGCCATCCACAAGCTTCTGCTTGAATGTTTGACCACTCCTCTTGACAAAACTGGTGCAGTTCAGCTAAATGTGTTGGTTTTCTGACATGGACTTGTTTCTTCAGCATTGTCCACACGTTTAAGTCAGGACTTTGGGAAGGCCATTCTAAAAACCTTCATTCTAGCCTGATTTAGCCATTCCTTTACCACTTTTGAGGTGTGTTTGGGGGTCATTGTCCTGTTGGAACACCCAACTGCGCCCAAGACCCAACCTCCGGGTGTCATGACTGGGTCTTGGGTGTGTGCTTTTCCGGGATGCAACGGAAAGTTGGCTCGGGCGAGACGGGAATGAAGGTACATGATTTATTTATTATTATCATCAAAAAAAAAAAGGAATAAATGAAAGCGCGCACAGTGGCGGAGAATAAACTATGAAACCAAAAGACTATAGCAAAAAAGTACAAATGAAAAGCACGCACAGTGGCGGAGAACAAACTATGAAAAACAAAAAGACTATAAACATGGAACAAAAACTTACTTGGCTTGGACAAAAATAGTTGCATGAAGAATGGACATGGAAAGAATGGACAGAGCATAAATGTGGTGAGGTCGTCAGAACGACAAACTGAAAAGAATGAACTTAAATACTATGGACATGATTAACGAAAACAGGTGCGTGACTCAAAACGTGAAACAGGTGCGTGACGTGACAGGTGAAAACTAATGGTTGCTATGGTGACAAACAAGAGTGCACGATGAGTCCAAACGTGGAACAGGTGAAACTAATGGGGTAATCATGGAAACAAGACAAGGGAGTGAAAAGACAGAAACTAAAGAGTCCTATAACTAAACAAAACATGACTTAAAACAAAACATGATTACACAGACATGACACCGGGCTGATGATTTAAGCTTGTCCTGAACAATTTGGAGCTAATCCTTCTTATTCATTGTCCCATTTACTCTCTGTAAAGTTTTTTTGTGACCAACAAGTATGTGCTCCAATCACTACATCACAAAAAAATTTAAGAGTTGTAGAAATGATTGGAAACTCAAGACAGCCATGACATGATGTTCTTTACAAGTGTACGTAGACTGTATGTCCTGCTTAACAGAATTATTTATTTAATCACTACTTTTTTATGGGAAGTTTTGTTTTAGAATTAGAACACCTTGGAGGTCAGAGACTGGTTTAGTCCTTGGAGAGCCACAACTAAAAACATTTAACTGAGGCTGCATTTGCTGTCATCTGGCGACCTCTAGTGGTGTTTATAACAAACATACACTCGCTGGTCACTTCATTGGGTACACCCGCACAGCACAAATGACAGAGCTAAATCACAAATGAGTGACAATGCTCTGTTTTGAGTGTTGATACAGGTGCAGGTGTACCTAATGTTGTGTCACTATAGTGCACATACAGGTAAAAGCCAGTAAATTAGAATATTTTGAAAAACTTGATTTATTTCAGTAATTGCATTCAAAAGGTGTAACTTGTACATTATATTTATTCATTGCACACAGACTGATGCATTCAAATGTTTATTTCATTTAATTTTGATGATTTGAAGTGGCAACAAATGAAAATCCAAAATTCCGTGTGTCACAAAATTAGAATATTACTTAAGGCTAATACAAAAAAGGGATTTTTAGAAATGTTGGCCAACTGAAAAGTATGAAAATGAAAAATATGAGCATGTACAATACTCAATACTTGGGTGGAGCTCCTTTTGCCTCAATTACTGCGTTAATGCGGCGTGGCATGGAGTCGATGAGTTTCTGGCACTGCTCAGGTGTTATGAGAGCCCAGGTTGCTCTGATAGTGGCCTTCAACTCTTCTGCGTTTTTGGGTCTGGCATTCTGCATCTTCCTTTTCACAATACCCCACAGATTTTCTATGGGGCTAAGGTCAGGGGAGTTGGCGGGCCAATTTAGAACAGAAATACCATGGTCCGTAAACCAGGCACGGGTAGATTTTGCGCTGTGTGCAGGCGCCAAGTCCTGTTGGAACTTGAAATCTCCATCTCCATAGAGCAGGTCAGCAGCAGGAAGCATGAAGTGCTCTAAAACTTGCTGGTAGACGGCTGCGTTGACCCTGGATCTCAGGAAACAGAGTGGACCGACACCAGCAGATGACATGGCACCCCAAACCATCACTGATGGTGGAAACTTTACACTAGACTTCAGGCAACGTGGATCCTGTGCCTCTCCTGTCTTCCTCCAGACTCTGGGACCTCGATTTCCAAAGGAAATGCAAAATTTGCATGGTTGGGTGATGGTTTGGGATGCCATGTCATCTGCTGGTGTCGGTCCACTCTGTTTCCTGAGATCCAGGGTCAACGCAGCCGTCTACCAGCAAGGTTTAGAGCACTTCATGCTTCCTGCTGCTGACCTGCTCTATGGAGATGGAGATTTCAAGTTCCAACAGGACTTGGCGCCTGCACACAGCGCAAAATCTACCCGTGCCTGGTTTACGGACCATGGTATTTCTGTTCTAAATTGGCCCGCCAACTCCCCTGACCTTAGCCCCATAGAAAATCTGTGGGGTATTGTGAAAAGGAAGATGCAGAATGCCAGACCCAAAAACGCAGAAGAGTTGAAGGCCACTATCAGAGCAACCTGGGCTCTCATAACACCTGAGCAGTGCCAGAAACTCATCGACTCCATGCCACGCCGCATTAACGCAGTAATTGAGGCAAAAGGAGCTCCAACCAAGTATTGAGTATTGTACATGCTCATATTTTTCATTTTCATACTTTTCAGTTGGCCAACATTTCTAAAAATCCCTTTTTTGTATTAGCCTTAAGTAATATTCTAATTTTGTGACACACAGAATTTTGGATTTTCATTTGTTGCCACTTCAAATCATCAAAATTAAATGAAATAAACATTTGAATGCATCAATCTGTGTGCAATGAATAAATATAATGTACAAGTTACACATTTTGAATGCAATTACTGAAATACATCAAGTTTTTCAAAATATTCTAATTTACTGGCTTTTACCTGTATAGCATGGCGCCACTCCGAGTCTATTTCGTTGCTGATCTAGTGACGCACGCAGACAATATAATCATAATGGGGGACTTTAATATCCAAATGAATACCCCATCGGACTCTCAGTGCGTGGCGCTCCAGACTATAATTGATAGCTGTGGTCTTACACAAATAATAAATGAACCTACGCATCGCAACGGTAATACGATAGATCTAGTGCTGGTCAGGGGTGTCACCACCTCCAAAGTTATGGTACTCCCGTATACTAAAGTAATGTCCGATCATTACCTTATAAAATTAGAAGTTCTGACTCATTGTCAACAAACTAATAATAATAATAACTGCTATAGCAGCCGCAACATTAATGCTGCCACAACGATGACTCTTGCTGACCTACTGCCTTCGGTAATGGCACCATTCCCAAATTATGTCGGCTCTATTGATAACCTAACTAACAACTTTGACAATGCCCTGCGCAAAACCATTGATAGTATAGCACCGCTAAAACAAAAAAAGGGCCCCTAAAAGGCGCACCCCATGGTTTACAGAAGAAACCAGAGCTCATAAATTATCATGTAGAAAGTTGGAACGCAAATGGCGTGCGACCAAGCTTGAGGTTTTCCATCAAGCATGGAGTGATAGTTTAATATCGTATAAACGCATGCTTACCTTAGCTAAAGCTAAATATTACTCAAATCTCATCCGCCTCAACAAAAACGACCCTAAATTTTTGTTTAGTACAGTAGCATCGCTAACCCAACAAGGGACTCCTCCCAATAGCTCCACCCACTCGGCAGATGACTTTATGAATTTCTTTAATAAGAAAATTGAACTCATTAGAAAGGAGATTAAAGACAACGCATCCCAGCTACAACTGGGTTCTATGAACACAGATACAACTGTATCTACGACGGATACTGCAATACAAAATAGTCTCTCTCTTTTTGATGAAATAACATTAGAGGAACTATTACGGCGTGTAAGTGGGATAAAACAAACAACATGTTTACTTGACCCACTTCCTGGGAAACTTATCAAGGAGCTTTTTGTATTATTAGGTCCATCAGTGCTAAATATTATAAACTTATCACTTTCCTCTGGCACTGTTCCCCTAGCATTCAAGAAAGCGGTTATTCATCCTCTGCTCAAAAGACCTAACCTTGATCCTGACCTCATGGTAAACTACCGGCCGGTGTCCCACCTTCCCTTTATTTCGAAAATCCTCGAAAAAATTGTCGCACAGCAGCTAAATGAACACTTAGTGTCTAACAATCTCTGTGAACCTTTTCAATCCGGTTTCAGGGCAAATCACTCTACGAAGACAGCCCTCGCAAAAATGACTAATGATCTACTGCTAACGATGGATTCTGATGCGTCATCTATGTTGCTGCTTCTTCATCTTAGCGCTGCTTTCGATACCGTCGATCATAAAATTTTATTAGAGCGTATCAAAACACGTATTGGTATGTCAGACTTAGCTTTGTCGTGGTTTAACTCTTATCTTACTGACAGGATGCAATGCGTCTCCCATAATAATGTGACCTCGGACTATGTTAAGGTAACGTGCGGAGTGCCTCAGGGTTCGGTTCTTGGCCCTGCACTCTTTAGCATTTACATGCTGCCGCTAGGCGACATCATACGCAAATACGGTGTTAGCTTTCATTGTTATGCTGATGACAGCCAACTCTACATGCCCCTAAAGCTGACCAACACGCCGGATTGTAGTCAGCTGGAGGCGTGTCTTAATGAAATTAAACAATGGATGTCCGCTAACTTCTTGCAACTCAACGCCAAGAAAACGTAAATGCTGATTATCGGTCCTGCTAAACACCGACATTTATTTAATAATACCACCTTAACATTTGACAACCAAACAATTACACAAGGCGAATCAGTAAAGAATCTGGGTATTATCTTCCACCCAACTCTCTCCTTTGAGTCACACATTAAGAGTGTTACTAAAACGGCCTTCTTTCATCTCCGTAATATCGCTAAAATTCGTTCTATTTTATCCACTAGCGACGCTGAGATCATTATTCATGCGTTCGTTACGTCTCGTCTCGACTACTGTAACGTATTATTTTGGGGTCTCCCTATGTCTAGCATTAAAAGACTACAATTGGTACAAAATGCGGCTGCTAGACTTTTGACAAGAACAAGAAAGTTTGATCATATTACGCCTATACTGTATATACCTTTATATACATATATACATATATATATATACCTATACTGGCTCACCTGCACTGGCTTCCTGTGCACTTAAGATGTGACTTTAAGGTTTTACTACTTACGTATAAAATACTACACGGTCTAGCTCCGTCCTATCTTGTCGATTGCATTGTACCATATGTCCCGGCAAGAAATCTGCGTTCAAAGAACTCCGGCTTATTAGTGATTCCCAGAGCCCAAAAAAAGTCTGCGGGCTATAGAGCGTTTTCTATTGGGGCTCCAGTACTATGGAATGCCCTCCCGGCAGGGCCGGCCCGTGGCATAGGCCGTATAGGCAAATGCTAAGGGCGCCGTCCATCAGGGGGCGCCACGCCAGTGCCACAAATGTTGGAGAAAAAAAAATTTAAAAAGTTGGTACTATTATTTCTAAATACAAAAAATAATCCCACGTTAAATAAAATGCAAATTAAAGCCTATTTAATAGAAATATTATTTGTTACAACATTACGCCCCCCCCCCCCCCCCCCCCCCCCCAAACCCCCCCCCGCACGGTGCGCCCCCTCCCTTCCCGTATCATGACTCTTTTTGGACGTCACCACATCAAAAAATCAACACAAGATGTCAAAACGGCCAAAACTGTCAGGTGCCCAGGGAAGAAAAAAGAGAAAAGAAGAGGAGAAACGAGAAAAAGACAGAGGTAGCAGGTAGGTAACGTTAGCCTACATGAAATTATTTGTCTGTTACAGAATGTGATAGTAACCTGGCTTTTTAGCATTAAGCTAATGTTACATGATTCGGCAATTGCTAATCACTAAATAGCTAGTTCTGTTTTAACGTCGGGTTAATATTGTGGAGGGGGCTAAATTGTTATGGAAAATAATAATGTAACGTTAGGTAATTACAGTACTCCCACCTTACATTCCTCAGGGACATTTGTATTAGATCTTTCAAGCAGGTGTTTTTTGTTTACATTGTTATTGCCTTCTGGTTAGCTAATGTTTGCCCTGCAGGTAATAGTCACTTTTCCACCCCTTTATATATTAAGTATAGTTGTAAGTAAAAAAAAAAGGTCAAAGACAAAGCTATTCGGTTTCTTGTGAGTATATACACTTCATTGCCGATGTGGGGGGGCGCCACCTAAAATCTTGCCTAGGGCGCCAGATTGGTTAGGGCCGGGCCTGCCTCCCGGTAACAATTAGAGATGCTACCTCAGTAGAAGCATTTAAGTCCCATCTTAAAATTCATTTGTATACTCTAGCCTTTAAATAGACCCCCTGTTAGACCAGTTGATCTGCCGTTTCTTTTCTTTTCTCCTCTGCTCCCCTATTCCTTGTGGAGGGGGTGGGGGGCACAGGTCCGGTGGCCATGGATGAAGTGCTGGCTGTCCAGAGTCGGGACCCGGGGTGGACCGCTCGCCTGTGCATCGGCTGGGAACCTCTCTGCGCTGCTGACCCGTCTCCGCTCGGGATGGTGTCCTGCTGGCCCCACTATGGACTGGACTCTTACTATTATGTTAGATCCACTATGGACTGGACTCTCACAATATTATGTCAGACCCACTCGACATCCATTGCTTTCGGTCTCCCCTATAGGGGGGGGTTACCCACATTTGCGGTCCTCTCCAAGGTTTCTCACAGTCATTCACATCGACGTCCCACTGGGGTGAGTTTTTCCTTGCCCTTATGTGGGCTTTGTACCGAGGATGTTGTTGTGGCTTGTGCAGCCCTTTGAGACACTTGTGATTTAGGGCTATATAAATAAACATTGATTGATTGATTGATTTTCTTTTCTCATTTTATTGTTTCAACAAACTATTAGAATTCATCATGAAAGGGATATTCGGGATGGTCGCTCCACCTGTGTGATGACAAATGCAGGTAAAGCCACAGAAGTAAATGCACCACATAAGAAAAAAAGACAGTGAACTTACATGAGGAGCTCCACAAAGCGAATGTTCTTGTTCAGACCCTCGATGGCCCTCATTTCGTCCTCGGCGAGTGAAAAGTCGAATATCTGTCACAGTGGGAGAAGTATGAATAGAACACGACCACAAAAAGCATCCTCTAAAACATGTTCTTTTCAAACTGTGGTACGTGTGCCACGAGTGGTACGCAGGCTCCATCTAGTGGTACGCCAAAGAATCACTTGATGAGAGTACAATGTTTTATTTTCCTATATTCAAACTGTGTAATGTTTCAGTGACCAAATATTAAATCTACTTATCAAATAAAACCTCTGCTTTGTTTTTAATGACTACGTAGGCCTACTGCGCTGCTGTGTTTGAATGTGGGTCATTACGCTGGTACTTGGAGAAATACGTTTTTCCTGGGGCTGGTGGAAAAAGTTTGAGAACCACTGCTACTGGTTAAAGTTAAAGTTAAAGTACCAATAATAGTTAAATTATGAATTCTCTTTACAATGAGATAAAAGATTGTAGAAATATATTCCAATTGAAAAAAAGACATAAAGACAGAACAATAAGATCATATGGACAGCTGGAAGTGTTTACATTTTGCTTTATATTTAGTATTTTACTTATTTTTTGTCTGGTTTTGTATCATCCCGTGAGGTGTGTATTACTTTTTTTGTTCGGTTTGTACTTCATGAAGTTTTGCACTTTTGTGTGTGTTTTTTTGTTTGTTTTCTTTATATTTGGATGTATTTGTTTGGTTTGTATGCTTGTGAATCTGGGCTATCCATGAACTACTTACTATGTTAATAAATACATAAATAAATAAAGAGGCCACAAATAGTGACACTGTCCTCTCACTGGGTCAACTCCTTAGTCCAGGATCGTGGAAGTCCAGGATCGTGCCGAACGAGGACAGACGGTCTAAGACTATGACGGACCAGGACTGCCAGTGGTTTGTGTGTAAACATTCCAGCACTTTCAGGATCAATGAAAGCCCTGCCCCCACTATGGACTGGACTCTCACTATATTATGTTAGATCCACTATGGACTGGACTCTCACTATTATGTTGGATCCACTATGGACTGGACTCTCACACTATTATGTTAGATCCACTATGGACTGGACTCTCACACTATCATGTTAGATCCACTATGGACTGGACTCTCACTATTATGTTAGATCCACTATGGACTGGACTCTCACACTATTATGTTAGATCCACTATGGACTGGAGTCTCACACTATTATGTTAGATCCACTATGGACTGGACTCTCACACTATTATGTTAGATCCACTATGAACTGGACTCTCAATATTATGTTTGATCCACTATGGACTGGACTCTCACACTATTATGTTAGATCCACTATGGACTGGACTCTCACACTATTATGTTAGATCCACTATGGACTGGACTCTCACACTACTATGTTAGATCCACTATGGACTAGACTCTCACACTATAATGTTAGATCCAATATGGACTGGACTCTCACACTATTATGTTAGATCCACTATGGACTGGACTCTCTCACTATTATGTTAGATCCACTATGGACTGGACTCTCTCACTATTATGTTAGATCCACTATGGACTGGACTCTCACTAATATGTTAGATCCACTATGGACTGGACTCTCACTATTATGTTAGATCCACTATGGACTGGACTCTCACACTATTATGTTAGATCCACTATGGACTGGACTCTCACTATTATGTTAGATCCACTATGGACTGGACTCTCACACTATTATGTTAGATCCACTATGGACTGGACTCTCACGATTATGTTAGATCCACTATGGACTTGACTCTCACTATTATGTTAGATCCACTATGGACTGGACTCTCACACTACTATGTTAGATCCACTATGGACTTGACTCTCACTATTATGTTAGATCCACTATGGACTTGACTCTCACAATATTTTGTTAGATTCACTATGGACTGGACTCTCACTATTATGTTAGATCCACTATGGACTGGACTCTCACACTATTATGTTAGATCCACTATGGACTGGACTCTCACTATTATGTTAGATCCACTATGGACTGGACTCTCACACTATTATGTTATATCCACTATGGACTGGACTCTCACACTATTATGTTAGATCCACTATGGACTGGACTCTTACTATTATGTTAGATCCACTATGGACTGGACTCTCACTATTATGTTAGATCCGGGAATAATTTTTGGTGATTTAACCCCCAATTCCAAGCCCTGATGCTGAGTGCCAAGCAGGGAGGTAATGGCTCTCATTTTTATAGTCTTTGGTACGACTCGGCCGGGGTTTGAACTCACGACCTACCCGTCTCAGGGCGGACACTCTAACCACTAGGCCACTGAGCAGGTTAGATAGGCACAATCTGATCCAAATACAAACCTGGAAGTTGTGTTGGATCCTCTGCGGACTGAAGCTTTTAGGAATGACCACCACTCCTCTCTGCGCGTTGAAGCGCAGCGCCACCTGAGCACTGCTCTTGTGGTACTTCCTGCCGATGGACACCAGCAGCTCGTCCTCCAGCATGGGAGGACACTTGACATTTACCCTAATGACAAGTATGTTATATACAAAATGTAGTAATAATCGGGAATGCGTGAGATCGTGGAAAAGAAAGTGTTTTTTTTAACCACAAAGTTCTGGCATAACCCAGGAGAAACCGACACAACTGCCACATTTTTCATCCGATTCAAAGCAATCCGACTTCAAACTGTTCAGCCTATTCGGGAATCGCGGGATTTCCCTTGAAAAATTCCCCAAATTCCCAGATTTCCCAGAATTCCAGGTTTTCCGGGACATTTTTCCCATTCAAAATGAATTGACCATTTTATCAAACTTCCACCATTTCCACATTTTTCAACCCATTCAAACCATTGCACCTTCAACACATTCCACCATTCTGGAAATTCAAACGATCTTTTTTTCAAGTTAAAAAAAATTCCAGAATTTTCCAGAATTCCTGCTTTTCCAAAGCCCTATTTCCACCCTTCAATCTGGCGACTACTCCTTCCACATTTTTCAACGGATTTCAACCGCTCCACCGTCAAAACATTCCTCTTAATCGGGACAAAAAACTAAGTTGTTTTTTAAACTGGAAAAATTCCCGGTTTTCCCGAAATTCCAGGAATTCCGTAATACCATTTTTCAATTCAACATGTTACTACTTCAACATTTCTCCACCGATTTGAAAAATTCCAACACCAACCATTTCAACTCATTCAGACCATTTGTATTGTTTACATTGTCCAAAAAAATCCTGCTTTTCCCGAAATTCCCAATTTTTTGTGAAATTCCCATTGAAATCAATGGGACATTCTTCAAAGTTCCACAACTGCCACATTTTTCATCTGACTCAAACTTTTCCAACTTCAAACTGTTCAGCCTATTTGGGAATCACGGGCTTTCCCTTATAAAATTCCCAAAATTCCCAGATTTCCCAGAATTCCGTGCTTTCCGGGACATTTTTCCCATTCAAAATGAACTGACCATTTTATCAAACTTCCACCATTTCCACATTTTTCAAACCATTCAAACCATTGCACCTTCAACACATTCCACCATTCTGGAAATTCAAACCATCCTTTTTCCAAGTTAAAAAAAATTCCAGAATTTTCCAGAATTCCTGCTTTTCCAAAGCCCTATTTTCACCCTTCAATCTGGCGACTACTCCTTCCACATTTTTCAACGGATTTCAACCGCTCCACCGTCAAAACATTCCTCTTAATCGGGACAAAAAACAAAGTTTTTTTTGAACTGGGAAAATTACCGGTTTTCCCGAAATTCCAGTAATTCCGTAATACCATTTTTCAATTCAACATGTTACTACTTCAACATTTCTCCACCGATTTGAAAAATTCCAACACCAACCATTTCAACTCATTCTGACCATTCATATTGTTTACATTGTCCAAAAAAAATCCTGCTTTTCCCGAAATTCCCAATTTTTGGGGAAATTCCCATTGAAATCAATGGGACATTCTTCAAAGTTCCACAACTGCCACATTTTTCATCTGATTCAAACTGTTCCAACTTCAAACTGTTCAGCCTATTCGGGAATCACGGGATTTCCCTTGAAAAATTCAAAAAATTCCCAGATTTCCCAGAATTCCAGGTTTTCCGGGACATTTTTCCCATTCAAAATGAATTGACCATTTTATCAAACTTCCACCATTTCCACATTTTTCAACCGATTCAAACCATTCTACCTTCAACACATTCCACCATTCTGGAAATTCAAACCATTTTTTTTTCAAGTTAAAAAAAATTCCAGAATTTTCCAGAATTCCTGCTTTTCCAAAGACCTATTTCCACCCTTTTTTCTGGCGACTACTCCTTCCACATTTTTCAACGGATTTCAACAGTTTCACCGTCAAAACATTCCTCTTAATCGGGACCAAAAACAAAGTTTCTTTTTTAACTGGAAAAATTCCCGGTTTTCCCGAAATTCCAGGAATTCTGTAATACCATTTTTCAATTCAACATGTTACTACTTCAACATTTCTCCACCGATTTGAAAAGTTCCAACACCAACCATTTCAACTCATTCAGACCATTCGTATTGTTTACATTGTCCCAAAAAATCCTGCTTTTCCCGAAATTCCCAATTTTTTGGGAAATTCCCATTGAAATCAATGGGACATTCTTCAAAGTTCCACAACTGACACATTTTTCATCTGACTCAAACTTTTCCAACTTCAAACTGTTCAGCCTATTCGGGAATGGCGGGCATTCCCTTTAAAAATTAAAAAAATTCCCAGATTTCCCAGAATTCTAGAATTTCTGGGACATTTTTCCCATTCAAAATGAATTGACCATTTTCTCAAACTTTCACCATTTCCACATTTTTCAACCCATTCAAACCATTGCACCTTCAACACATTCCACCATTCTGGAAATTCAAACTATCCTTTTTCCAAGTTCAAACAAATTCAGAATTTGTCAGAATTCCTGCTTTTCCAAAGCCCTATTTCCACCCTTTTTTCTGGCGACTACTCCTTCCACATTTTTTTACGGATTTAAACCGTTCCACCGTCAAAACATTCCTCTTAATCAAGACAAAAAACAAAATAGTTTTTTGAACAGGAAAAATTCCCAGTTTTCCCGAAATTCCAGGAATTCCGTAATACCATTTTTCAATTCAACATGTTACTACTTCAACATTTCTCCACCGATTTGAAAAATTCCAACACCAACCATTTCAACTCATTCAGACCATTCGTATTGTTTACCATTTTCAAGAAAATTCTCGCTTTTCCCGAAATTCCCAATTTTGGGGGAAATTCCCATTGAAATCAATGGGACATTCTTCAAAGTTCCACAACTGCCACATTTTTCATCTGATTCAAATTGTTCCAACTTCAAACTGTTCAGCCTATTTGGGAATCACGGGCTTTCCCTTATAAAATTCCACAAATTCCCAGATTTCCCAGAATCCTGGGTTTTCCGGGACATTTTTCCCATTCAAAATGAATTGGCCATTTTATCAAACTTTTACCATTTCCACATTTTTCAACCGATTCAAACCATTCAAACCATTCCACCTTCAACACATTCCACCATTCTGGAAATTCAAACTATCCTTTTTCCAACTTCAAACAAATTCAGAATTTTCCAGAATTCCTGCTTTTCCAAAGCCCTATTTCCACCCTTTATTCTGGCGACTACTCCTTCCACATTTTTCAACGGATTTCAACAGTTTCACCGTCAAAACATTCCTCTTAATCGGGAAAAAAAAAAGTTGTTTTTTTAACTGGAAAAATTCACGGTTTTCCCGAAATTCCAGTAATTCCGTAATACCATTTTTCAATTCAACATGTTACTACTTCAACATTTCTCGACCGATTTGAAAAATTCCAACACCAACCATTTCAACTCATTCAGACCATTCAAGTTGTTTACCATTTTCAAAAAAATTCCCACTTTTCCCGAAATTCCCAATTTTTGGGGAAATTCCCATTGAAATCAATGGGACATTCTTCAATGTTTCACAACTGCTACATTTTTCATCTGACTCAAACGTTTCCAACTTCAAACTGTTCAGCCTATTCGGGAATGGCGGGCATTTCCTTGAAAAATTCCAAAAATTCCCAGATTTCCCAGAATTCTAGGTTTTCTGGGACATTTTTCCCATTCAAAATGAATTGACCATTTTATCAAACTTTCACCATTTCCACATTTTTCAACCCATTCAAACCATTGCATCTTCAACACATTCCACCATTCTGGAAATTCAAACTATCCTTTTTCCAAGTTCAAACAAATTCAGAATTTTCCAGAATTCCTGCTTTTCCAAAGCCCTATTTCCACCCTTTTTTCTGGAGACTCGTCCTTCCACATTTTTAACGGATTTCAACCGTCCCACCGTCAAAACATTCCTCATAATCAAGACAAAAAACTAAATTGTTTTTTGAACTGGAAAAATTCCCGGTTTTCCCGAAATTCCAAGAATTCCGTAATACCATTTTTCAATTCAACATGTAACTACTTCAACATTTCTCCACCGATTTGAAAAATTCCAACACCAACCATTTCAACTCATTCAGACCATTTGCATTGTTTACATTGTCCAAAAAAATCCTGCTTTTCCCGAAATTCCTAATTTTTTGGGAAATTCCCATTGAAATCAATGGGACATTCTTCAAAGTTCCACAACTGCCACATTTTTCATCTGACTCAAACTTTTCCAACTTCAAACTGTTCAGCCTATTCGGGAATGGCTGGCATTCCCTTGAAAAATTCCAAAAATTCCCAGATTTCCCAGAATTCTAGGTTTTCTGGGACATTTTTCCCATTCAAAATGAAGTGACCATTTTATCAAACTTTTACCATTTCCACATTTTTCAACCGATTCAAACCATTCCACCTTCAACACATTCCACCATTCTGGAAATTCAAACTATCCTTTTTGCAAGTTCAAACAAATTCTGAATTTTCCAGAATTCCTGCTTTTCCAAAGCCCTATTTCCACCCTTCAATCTGGCGACTACTCCTTCCACATTTTTCAACGGATTTCAACAGTTTCACCGTCAAAACATTCCTCTTAATCGGGAAAAAAAAAGTTGTTTTTTTAACTGGAAAAATTCCCGGTTTTCCCAAAATTCCAGGAATTCCACAATACCATTTCTCAATTCAACATGTTATTACTTCAACATTTCTCAATCAATTTGAAAAATTCCAACACCAACCATTTATTATTCATCCAAACCATTGATGTTGTTTACCATTGTCAAAAAAATCCTGCTTTTCCAAAATTCACAATTTTGGGGGAAATTCCCATTGAAATCAATGGGACATTCTTCAAAGTTCCACAACTGCCACATTTGTCATCTGATTCAAACTGTTCCAACTTCAAACGGTTCAGCCTATTCGGGAATCACGGGCTTTCCCTTATAAAATTCCAAAAATTCCCAGATTTCCCAGAATTCTGGGTTTCCCGGGACATTTTTCCCTTTCAAAATGAATTGGCCATTTTATCAAACTTTTACCATTTCCACATTTTTCAACCGATTCAAACCATTCCACCTTCAACACATTCCACCATTCTGGAAATTCAAACTATCCTTTTTCCAAGTTCAAACAAATTCAGAATTTTCCAGAATTCCTGATTTTCCAAAGCCCTATTTCCACCCTTTATTCTGGCGACAACTCCTTCCACTTTTTTCAACGGATTTCAACCGTTCCACCGTCAAAACATTCCTCTTAATCGGGACAAAAAACTAATTTGTTTTTTGAACTGGAAAAATTCCCGGTTTTCCCGAAATTCCAGGAATTCCGTAATACAATTTTTCAATTCAACATGTAACTACTTCAACATTTCTCCACCGATTTGAAAAATTCCAACACCAACCATTTCAATTCATTCAGACCATTCATATTGTTTACATTGTCCAAAAAAATCCTGCTTTTCCTGAAATTCCCAATTTTTTGGGAAATTCCCATTGAAATCAATGGGACATTCTTCAAAGTTCCACAACTGCCACATTTTTCATCTGACTCAAACTTTTCCAACTTCAAACTGTTCAGCCTATTCGGGAATGGCGGGCATTCCCTTGAAAAATTCCAAAAATTCCCAGATTTCCCAGAATTCTAGGTTTTCTGGGACATTTTTCCCATTCAAAATGAATTGACCATTTTATCAAACTTTCACCATTTCCACATTTTTCAACCCATTCAAACCATTGCACCTTCAACACATTCTACCATTCTGGAAATTCAAACTATCCTTTTTCCAAGTTAAAAAAAATTCCAGAATTTTCCAGAATTCCTGCTTTTCCAAAGCCCTATTTTCACCCTTCAATCTGGCGACTACTCCTTCCACATTTTTCAACGGATTTCAACCGTTCCACCGTCAAAACATTCCTCTTAATCGGGACAAAAAAACGAAGTTGTTTTTTTGAACTGGAAAAATTCCTGGTTTTCCCCAAATTCCAGGAATTCCATAATACCATTTCTCAATTCAACATGTTACTTTCAACATTTCTCAACCAATTTGAAAAATTCCAACACCAACCATTTATTATTCATTCAGACCATTGATGTTGTTTACCATTGTCAAAAAAATCCTGCTTTTCCCGAAATTCCCAATTTTGGGGGAAATTTCCATTGAAATCAATGGGACATTCTTCAAAGTTCCACATCTGCCACATTTTTCATCTGATTCAAACTGTTCCAACTTCAAACTGTTCAGCCTATTCGGGAATCACGGGCTTTCCCTTATAAAATTCCAAAAATTCCCAGATTTCCCAGAATTCCGGGTTTTCCGGGACATTTTTCCCATTCAAAATGAATTGGCCATTTCATCAAACTTTTACCATTTCCACATTTTTCAACTGATTCAAACCATTCAAACCATTCCACCTTCAACACATTCCACCATTCTGGGAATTCAAACTCTCCTTTTTCCCAAGTTCAAACAAATTCAGAATTTTCCAGAATTCCTGCTTTTCCAAAGCCCTATTTCCACCCTTCAATCTGGCGACTACTCCTTCCACATTTTTCAACGGATTTCAACCGTTCCACCGTCAAAACATTCCTCGTAATCAAGACAAAAAACAAAATTGTTTTTTGAACTAGAAAAATTCCTGGTTTTCCCGAAATTCTAGGAATTCCGTAATAACATTTATCACCTCAACTTGTTACTATTTCAACATTTCTCAACCAATTTGAAAAATTCCAACACCAACCATTTCAACTCATTCAGACCATTTGTATTGTTTACACTGTCCAAAAAAATACTGCTTTTCCCGAAATTCCCAATTTTTGGGGAAATTCCCATTGAAATCAATGGGACATTCTTCAAAGATCCACAACTGCCACATTTTTCATCTGATTCAAACTGTTCCAACTTCAAACTGTTCAGCCTATTCGGGAATGGCGGGCTTTCCCTTGAAAATTCCAACAATTCCCAGATTTCCCAGAATTCCAGGTTTTTTTCCCATTCAAAATGAATTGACCATTTTATCAAACTTCCACCATTTCCAAATTTTTCAACCGATTCAAACCATTCCACCTTCAGCACATTCCACCATTCTGGAAATTCAAACAATCCTTTTTCCAAGTTAAAAAAAATTCCAGAATTTCTGCTTTTCCAAAGCCCTATTTCCACCCTTTATTCTGGCGACTACTCCTTCCTCATTTTTCCACGGATTTCAACCGTTTCACTGTCAAAACATTCCTCTTAATCGGGACAAAAAACATACTTGTTTACGATTTTCAAAAAAATTCCCGCTTTTCCCGAAATTCTTAATTTTTGGAGAAATTCCCATCGAAATCAATGGGACATTCTTCAAAGTTCCACAACTGCCACATTTTTCATCTGACTCAAACTGTTCCAACTTCAAAATATTCAGCCTGTTTGGGAATTGTGTGCTCTACTTCAACAATTCTAAAAAAAAAGATCCAGGATTTCAGTTCAACTTCAGCATTGGAGCATTCACACGCAATTCCTTCAAGAATTGCCTCATTTAGTTAGGTTGTTGTTTTTCATGAACGCCATTGTTTTCTGAGTAATTTCACTTAATGGAACCTTTTCTAACATTCAATCCTGCAAAACAATAAAAGTATGCACTGTGATTCGTGCTGATATTGTATCAGCCTAATATTATTATTGGCCAATAATCAAGGCTCTACTATCAGTATCGTATCGGGAAAACAAAGCAGTAACATAACTGCACAAAATAATGTACTCTTTTCTTGAATTCTATGCAAAACAAAGCATTGGTATGATACGAAATGCAGTTCTTTGAATGGCAAAAATGTAAGACGTCTCTCCACATACCAGGATTCATCTCTGGAGGAGCCGAGGGGACAATAGCCAACAATGACAATCTCATTTTGACGACAATAGTCCAAAAGTTTGGTCTGCGTGAAATATGGATGACATTCCACCTGAGCAAGAAAACACAAAGTAACACATATTTTACCTTGTACAGTCACCATCAAAAGTGTACGTACTAGAGATGCGCGGTTTGCGGGCACAACCGCGGAGTCCGCGGATTATCCGCGGATCGGGCGGATGAAAAAAAAAAAAAAAAGATTTTATCCGCGTGCGGGTCGGGTCGGGCGGATTAATTAGATTTTTTGTTTTGTTTTTTTGTTTTGTTTTTTGTTTTGCGGGTGGCAGTTAAACCAATTGGTAAATATATATACATAGTTAAATGTTGTTACCCACATACGAAAAACGAGCAGGCACCTGCAGCATATGCCACAACAGAAGAAAAAAAAAAAAGAGATGGACACTTTTACGGAGCGGAGAAGGGACGCCTCGCCGGGGTCCGGGACCGAGGCCCCTTCCCCCGAGAGGGCCCCACCGGGAGCCGTAGCTGAGGCGATCCGCGAGAAGGGCCCGACGCACGTCCAGGGTCACCACCCCTGTTGCCGGGAGCACGTAACAGGGGTCACTCCGCGCGCAGTGCGCTCACGAAAGGGGTGGGGCTCACCCTGGTTTATATAGAGAGCAGGACGGTGGCCATGGAAGTCGGAACCCGCTAAGGAGTGTGTAACAACCCACCTGCCGAATCAACTAGCCCTGAAAATGGATGGCGCTGGAGCGTGGGCCCATACCCGGCCGTCGCCGGCAGCGAGACGCGCTTGGAGGTGCGCTCAGCGCGGCTCCCATATGATTGCGCACTGGTGTGCGTCTGGGTCGTGACAGCGTGGCACGCGAATGTCTGTGCTGCATTGGATCAGTCTCCTTTCTTTAACAGGCAAAAGCTTTATAACCTCACCATACTTGCCAACTTTTGAAATCAGAAAAACCTAGTAGCCAGGGTCCAAGGGCCGCAGGCCCCGGTAGGTCCAGGACAAAGTCCTGGTGGAGGGTTCAGGGCTTCGCCCCCCGACGCAAAATGATTATTAGCATTCAGACAGGTTAAAATGTTGCTAAAACCATCACTTTTCTATCAGTCACAGTGACTTTTCAAAACAAAAATATTACAGCAAAAATCATATGGGTTGATTGGCATGTTTATTCTGTAAGCTAACTTCAATAGTTTGAAATTATTTTGACAGTTAATGCCAGTTATCCTGTCAACCTTTCACAAGACTTCAATTTGTTAATTGAAAGTATAAACAGTATAAACACTTTTTACAGTAAACAAATGGTAAAACAGTACTAAACAATTCCATAAAAAAAAAAATTGGTGTCACTATTAACTTTCTGTCCAAGCTTGTATAATCTACTGCCTTGTTCAATTGTAAAAAATATTCTGTGCCTAAAATTCACATTTCTATCACAATTATCATACTGTGAACATGGTAAGCTAACTTCATTAAAATTAATAGTCCTGTCAATAGCATGGAATTACAATTCAAATGTAGTTTTTTTGTAAGCCTTTCAAAAGAATTCAAAATATGAAAAATTAATGAAAATTAATTTAAGCCATCAGACACTTGAAAAGTGGCACATCACATCTCTAATGTAATCATTTGAACTTTTCAACAGAAATAGCACTGCAAAAATATTAAGGACATACTTCTGTATTTTGGTAGTTATGCTGTCAACATTTAACAAGATTTCTTCAACTTGGACTTGAAAGCATAAATAGTATAAACACTTTTAACAGTATGTCGTGCTGTGAAATACAGCCGACAGGATTGCGCACCAAACACGAAGCAAGGCCAAAGCGCATATGCATGGTGCAGGAGAACAAAGGACTTCTTTCATTTAAGGTTTGTGATAAAACATCAAAGTCATTCGTTAAAAGGACTCTATAGTAATATAAAGCGAATTTTTCTGGACATTATCATGCAAGAAAAGTTTATTTTTGGGACCGCGATCACTGCGTAATGATTTTTAAAGGTTGCATTACAAACATTTAACTGTCCCATGTGATCAGCCAGTGCGATTGGAAGTCCATGCTCAATTATTGCCTCCGTAAATAAAACTTCGGGCGGGTGCGGGCGGATGGCGGGCGGGTGCAGTTCTGATCAAACGTTACATCGGGTGGATGGCGGATGGTTGACGACTTTCTGACGCGGTTGCGGATGAAATAAATTGCCTATCCGCGCATCTCTAGTACGTACACTTGTAAAGAACATCATGTCATGGCTGTCTGGAGTTTACAATCATTTCTTATGTTTTTGTGATGTAGTGATTGGAGCACATACTTGTTGGTCACAAAAAACATTCATGAAGTTTGCTTCTTTTATGAATTTATTATGGCTCTACTGAAAATGTGAGGGTCAAAAGTATACATACAGCAATGTTAATATTTGCTTACATGTCCCTTGGCAAGTTTACCTGCAATAAGGCGCTTTTGGTAGCCATCCACAAGCTTCTGCTTGACCACTTGACCACTAAATTGCTGCAGTTCAGCTAAATGTGTTGCTTTTCTGACATGGACTTGTTTCTTCAGCATTGTCCACACCTTTATGTCAGGACTTTGGGAAGGCCATTCTAAAACCTTCATTCTAGCCTGATTTAGCCATTCCTTTACCACTTTTGAGGTGTGTTTGGGGGTCATTGTCCTGTTGGAACACCCAACTGCGCCCAAGACCCAACCTCCGGGCTGATGATTTTAGCTTGTCCTGAACAATTTGGAGCTAATCCTCCTTTTTCATTGTCCCATTTAAAGCACATTTCTCAACCCATTCAAACCATTGCACCTTCAACACATTCCACCATTCTGGAAATTCAAACTATCCTTTTTCCAAGTTAACAAAAATTCCAGAATTTTCCAGAATTCCTGCTTTTCCAAAGCCCTATTTTCACCCTTCAATCTGGCGACTACTCCTTCCACATTTTTCAACGGATTTCAACCGTTCCACCGTCAACACATTCCTCTTAATCGGGACAAAAAACTAAGTTGTTTTTTTGAACTGGAAAAATTCCCGGTTTTCCCAAAATTCCAGGAATTCCATAATACCATTTCTCAATTCAACATGTTATTACTTCAACATTTCTCAACCAATTTGAAAAATTCCAACACCAACCATTTATTATTCATTCAGACCATTCATGTTGTTTACCATCGTCAAAAAAAATCCCGCTTTTCCCGAAATTCCCAATTTTAGGGGAAATTCCCATTGAAATCAATGGGACATTCTTCAAAGTTCCACAACTGCCACATTTTTCATCTGATTAAAACTGTTCCAACTTCAAACTGTTCAGCCTATCCGGGAATCGCAGGCTTTCCCTTGAAAAATTCAAAAAATTCCCAGATTTCCCAGAATTCCAGGTTTTCTGGGACATTTTTCCCATTTGAAATGAATTGACCATTTTATCAAACTTCCACCATTTCCACATTTTTCAACCGATTCAAACCATTCCACTTTCAACACATTCCACCATTCTGGAAATTCAAACTGTCCTTTTTCCAAGTTAAAAAAAAATTCCAGAATTTTCCAGAATTCCTGCTTTTCCAAAGACCTATTTCCACCCTTTATTCTGGCGACTACTCCTTCCACATTTTTCAACGGATTTCAACCGTTCCACCGTCAACACATTCCTCTTAATCGGGACAAAAAACTAAGTTGTTTTTTTGAACTGGAAAAATTCCCGGTTTTCCCAAAATTCCAGGAATTCCATAATACCATTTCTCAATTCAACATGTTATTACTTCAACATTTCTCAACCAATTTGAAAAATTCCAACACCAACCATTTATTATTCATTCAGACCATTCATGTTGTTTACCATTGTCAAAAAAATCCCGCTTTTCCCGAAATTCCCAATTTTAGGGGAAAATTCCCATTGAAATCAATGGGACATTCTTCAAAGTTCCACAACTGCCACATTTTTCATCTGATTCAAACTGTTCCAACTTCAAACTGTTCAGCCTATCCGGGAATCGCAGGCTTTCCCTTGAAAAATTCCAAAAATTCCCAGATTTCCCAGAATTCCAGGTTTTCCGGGACATTTTTCCCATTTGAAATGAACTGACCATTTTATGAAACTTCCACCATTTCCACATTTTTCAACCGATTCAAACCATTCCACCTTCAACACATTCCACCATTTTGGAAATTCAAACTATCCTTTTTACAAGTTAAAAAATATTCCAGAATTTTCCAGAATTCCTGCTTTTCCAAAGACCTATTTCCACCCTTTATTCTGGCGACTACTCTTTCCACATTTTTTCAGTGGATTTCAACTGTTGTACCGTAAAAACATACTATTTATTTGTATATTTATTTATCTATTAACTTATTCAGGACAAAAAACAAAGTTGTTTTTTGAACTGGAAAAATTCCCGGTGTTCCCGAAATTCCAGGAATTCCATAATACCATTTTTCAATTCAACATGTTACTACTTCAACATTTCTCCACCGATTTGAAAGATTCCAACACCAACCATTTCAACTCATTCAGAACATACATATTGTTTACCATTGTCAAAAAAAATCCCAATTTTCCCGAAATTCCCAATTTTAGGGGAAATTCCCATTGAAATCAATGGGACATTCTTCAAAGTTCCACAACTGCCACATTTTTCATCTGATTCAAACTGTTCCAACTTCAAACTGTTCAGCCTATCCGGGAATCGCAGGCTTTCCCTTGAAAAATTCCAAAAATTCCCAGATTTCCCAGAATTCCAGGTTTTCTGGGACATTTTTCCCATTTGAAATGAATTGACCATTTTATCAAACTTCCACCATTTCCACATTTTTCAACCCATTCAAACCATTGCACCTTCAACACATTCCACCATTCTGGAAATTCAAACTATCCTTTTTTCAAGTAAAAAAAAATTCCAGAATTTTCCAGAATTCCTGCTTTTCCAAAGCCCTATTTTCACCCTTCAATCTGGCGACTACTCCTTCCACATTTTTCAACGGATTTCAACCGTTCCACCGTCAACACATTCCTCTTAATCGGGACAAAAAACTAAGTTGTTTTTTTGAACTGGAAAAATTCCCGGTTTTCCCAAAATTCCAGGAATTCCATAATACCATTTCTCAATTCAACATGTTATTACTTCAACATTTCTCAACCAATTTGAAAAATTCCAACACCAACCATTTATTATTCATTCAGACCATTCATGTTGTTTACCATTGTCAAAAAAATCCCGCTTTTCCCGAAATTCCCAATTTTAGGGGAAATTCCCATTGAAATCAATAGGACATTCTTCAAAGTTCCACAACTGCCACATTTTTCATCTGATTCAAACTGTTCCAACTTCAAACTGTTCAGCCTATTCGGGAATCGCGGGATTTTCCTTGAAAAATTCCAAAAATTCCCAGATTTCCCAGAATTCCAGGTTTTCTGGGACATTTTTCCCATTTGAAATGAATTGACCATTTTATCAAACTTCCACCATTTCCACATTTTTCAACCGATTCAAACCATTCCACCTTCAACACATTCCACCATTTTGGAAATTCAAACTACCGTATTTTCCGCACTATTAGCCGCACCTAAAAACCACAAATTTACTCAAAAGCTGACAGTGCGGCTTATAACCCGGTGCGCTTTATATATGGATTAATATTAAGATTCATTTTCATAAAGTTTCGGTCTCGCAACTACGGTAAACAGCCGCCATCTTTTTTCCCCGTAGAAGAGGAAGTGCTTCTTCTTCTACGCAAGCAACCGCCAAGGTAAGCACCCGCCCCCATAGAACAGGAAGCGCTTCTTCTTCTACTGTAAGCAACCACCCGCCCGCGTAGAAGAAGAAGAAGCGCGCGGATATTACGTTTCATTTCCTTTGTGTGTTTACATCTGTAAAGACCACAAAATGGCTCCTACTAAGCGACAGGTTTCCGGTTCATGAAAAGACGCAATCTCTCCATCCGCACACGGACTACTATTTCACAGCAACTGCCTAAAGACTTTCAAGAAAAGCTGGCTACTTTCCGTGCATATTGTAAAAACAAGATAGCTGAAAAAAAGATCCGGCCAGAGAACATTATCAACATGGACGAGGTTCCATTGACTTTTGATATTCCTGTGAACCGCACTGTGGATACAACGGGAGCACGTACGGTGAATATTCGCACCACAGGGAATGAGAAGTCATCCTTCACTGTGGTTCTAGCTTGCCATGCTAATGGCCAGAAACTTCCACCCATGGTGATATTCAAAAGGAAGACCTTGCCAAAAGAGACCTTTCCAGCCGGCGTCATCATAAAAGCTAACTCGAAGGGATGGATGAAGAAAAGATGAGCGAGTGGTTAAGGTAAGTTTAAGTTTACGCGAAGAGGCCGGGTGGCTTTTTTCACGCAGCTCCGTCCATGTTGATATACGACTCCATGCGCGCCCACATCACGCTGGTTTTTAATATATTATTAAAGTTTGACTGACCTATCTGACTGTTTTTTTGACATTCCTTTAGCGCAGTTAGATGCGGCTTATAACACGGGGCGGCTTATAGGTGGACAAAGTTTTGAAATATGCCGTTCATTGAAGGCGCGGCTTATAACCCAGGGCGCCTTATGGTGCGGAAAATACTGTCCTTTTTACAAGTTAAAAAATATTCCAGAATTTTCCAGAATTCCTGCTTTTCCAAAGACCTATTTCCACCCTTTATTCTGGCGACTACTCTTTCCACATTTTTTCAGTGGATTTCAACTGTTGTACCGTAAAAACATACTATTTATTTGTATATTTATTTACCTATTAACTTATTCAGGACAAAAAACAAAGTTGTTTTTTGAACTGGAAAAATTCCCGGTGTTCCCAAAATTCCAGGAATTCCATAATACTATTTCTCAATTCAACATGTTACAAAGAGGATTACCTCCAAATTGTTCAGGACAAGCTACAATCATCAGCCCGGAGGTTGGGTCTTGGGCACAGTTGGGTGTTCCAACAGGACAATGACCCCAAACACACCTCAAAAGTGGTAAAGGAATGGCTAAATCAGGCTAGAATGAAGGTTTTAGAATGGCCTTCCCAAAGTCCTGACTTAAATGTGTGGACAATGCTGAAGAAACAAGTCCATGTCAGAAAAACAACACATTTAGCTGAACTGCACCAATTTTGTGGTCAAGTGGTCAAGCAGAAGCTTGTGGATGGCTACCAAAAAGCGCCTTATTGCAGGTAAACTTGCCAAGGGACATGTAAGCAAATATTAACATTGCTGTATGTATACTTTTGACCCTCACATTTTCAGTAGAGCCATAATAAATTCATAAAAGAAGCAAACTTCATGAATGTTTTTTGTGAGCAACAAGTATGTGTTCCAATCACTACATCACAAAAAAGTAAGAAATGATTGGAAACTCAAGACAGCCATGACATGATGTTCTTTACAAGTGTATGTAGACTTTTGATGGTGACTGTATGCAACACTGACTACTCTACATAATAATGCCTGAGTAGGCAGCAGTGTTTGCTACCTGGTTGGACACGGGCTTGTGTTTCAGGCCTGGTTTGTTGAGAAGAAGCTCAAGTTGTCTGCGGTTAAAGTTGGACACTCCCAGAGACTTGACCAGGCCTGCGTCGACACACGCCTCCAAAGCCTGCAGGACACAGTAGAAAAATAATGTCGATCGAGAGGAAACCATCAACGACTTATTCAGATTGACTGGAATCTGCAGACTCCGAGTGTGTCAACTACAAAAGCCACAAGATGGCAATAACTGCATTAGCAGAATCAGGCGTGCTTACCATCCAGCAGCTTTATCTACCTCTGTATGCGCTTTAAAGTAGTGATGGGTTGATGAGGCGTCATGAAGCGTTTCGACACATTGCAAAACTGTATTGATACTGTGTCGATACTGTGTCACTAAATACTGACATCTGCTGGACATTAAAAATCCCTACAGGCAACCTATGGACCGACTCAACTGACACTGATTTGATGCCCTAGTACAGGGGTCACCAACCTTTTTGAAACCAAAAACTACTTCTTGGGTACTGATTAATGCGAAGGGCTACCAGTTTAATACACACCTAAATAAATAAATATATTGTCATTTGTAAGTTACACGTAAGTGTGATTTAAACAAGAATAGCTAAATAAATACATTTATATATATAAAAAAATGGGTATTTCTGTCTGTCATTCCGTCGTACATTTTTTTTTCCTTTTACGGAAGGTTTTTTCTAGAGAATAAATGATGAAAAAAACACTTAATTGAACGGTTTAAAAGAGGAGAAAACACGAAAAAAATTAAAATAAAATTTTGAAACATAGTGTATCTTCAATTTCGACTCTTTAAAAATCAAAATTCTACCAACAAAAAGAAGAGAAAAACTAGCTAATTTGAATCTTTTTGAAAAAATTAAAAAAATAATTTATGGAACATCATTAGTAATTTTTCCTGATTAAGATACATTTTAGAATTTTGATGACATGTTTTAAATTGGTTAAAATCCAATCTGCACTTTGTTAGAATATTTAACAAATTGGACCAAGCTATATTTCTAACAAAGACAAATCAGTATTTCTTCTAGATTTTCCAGAACAAAAATTTTAAAAGAAATTCAAAATACTTTGAAATAAGATTTAAATTTGATTCTACAGATTTTCTAGATTTGCCAGAATAATTTTTTTGAATTTTAATCATAGTAAGTTTGAAGAAATATTTCACAAATATTCTTCGTCGAAAAAACAGAAGCTAAAATATTTATTATTCTTTACAATAAAAAATAAATAAATTTACTTGAACATTGATTTAAATTGTCAGGAAAGAAGAGGAAGAAATTTAAAAGGTAAAAAGGTATATTTGTTTAAAAATCCTAAAATCATTTTTAAGGTTGTATTTTTTCTCTAAAATTGTATTTCTAAAAGTAATAAGAAGCAAAGTAAAAAAATAAATGAATTTATTTAAACAAGTGAAGACCCATCCATCCATCCATTTTCTACCGCTTATTCCAAGTGAAGACCAAGTCTTTAAAATATTTTCTTGGATTTTCAAATTCTATTTGAATTTTGTCTCTTTTAGAATTAAAAATGTGGAGCAAAGCGAGACCAGCTTGCTAGTAAATAAATACAATTAAAAAAATAGAGGCAGCTCACTGGTAAGTGCTGCTCTTTGAGCTATTTTTAGAACAGGCCAGCGGGCGACTGATCTGGTCCTTACGGGCTACCTGGTGACCGCGGGCACCGCGTTGGTGACCCCTGCCCTAGTATATACAATAATATAAACCAAGTCATTGTATTTCATTTAGGATTATTTCATATCTTCATTTAAATAAAAATATATTTGTATCTTTTTTAGATACAGTCAATAAATAATGTGAACATGTATCATAACATGGAAATCTAAGAGAACGTGTTGTGGATGATTGTGGACTGGGAATTTTTTTATTAAAAAAAAAAAAAAAAAAGTTTTTCCGACGTATTACATTTTAGACGATTTCTCTTCTTAGTTATTATTTCTCGGGCTGTAGAAAAGAGCCGCTCACAGGGCACAGAGGAGGCGTCAGTGCGACACAGTTGGCGTATCGGTCACGTGACCAAAACAGCTCATGATCGGTCACGTGACTTTCTAAAAGCGGTACGCGCACCGACACAGGGTTTTGCTCTATGAGCTCGACGCATGCGCCGATGCATCGGTGTTGCCGGACCCATCACTACTTTAAAGTGTTTGTTGTGCTCCTCAGCTGTCGGAGTGAGAATAACGCATGTTACAATTGTTTTTTTTTTACAATTAACTCATCAGCGCTATTAATGCTGACTGAGCAGTTCTCTCCAGAAATGACATTGTCAGATTTGTTGCTGGTGTGTACTTTTCATTTCAATAAAATGATCAAGTGGTCAGAGTGAGAGACACACTTTCCTTTCCACTTTTTCACGCCCTACAAATAATTGGAAAAGTAAAAAAAAAAAAAAAAAAATTACTATAATTACATTTAGGAAATAACAGCCTCTCACCAATTGTCGCCTGGGGGCGTGGTTGGGGGCGTGGTTAAGATATATATATATATAAGAAATACTTGACTTTCAGTGAATTCTAGCAATATATATATATTTTATTACATATATATATATATATATATATATATATATATATATATATATAAATAAATAAATAAAAGAAATACTTGAATTTCAGTGTTCATTTATTTACACATATACACACACATAACACTCATCTACTCATTCGTGAGTTAAGGGTTGAATTGTCCATCCTTGTTCTATTCTCTGTCACTATTTCAGAACACACACATTATACAAATATACATTATAAAATCAATAAGAAAACGGGAGCTCTAATTTGGGAGTCTGAATTAGGATCAGAAGTTCCTATATAAACATTGCGCACTCACGTCGCCTTTTTGTATTGATTACTGCAGCTGTGCACTGGATTCATTCACAAACACTTTAGAGTTAGGCTCCACCATCAGAATGTGTACTTAAACTTATAAAGATCACATGGATATTATTCAGTGAGTTGATTCACCAAAACTAACCTGTTATACAGGAGGAAAAAGCACACAGGACGCTTCAATTGTTCACAGACTGGTCGCGCTCATCAGAATGACAAGACACTTCCGGTCTGCAGGTGATAGCATTCAATTGGGAAGAAACGCCCTACTGCCCCCTACTGACCAATGTGAATACTGATAAATGTGTAATGACAGCTCCAAAAACGAATTCAAACCACAAAATAAAATAAATAAATCAACACAAAAATGTGACACATTATGGGTGGGTCACATATGCATGTACAGTAGATGGCAGTATTGTCCTGTTTAAAAGTGTCACAACATTGCTGTTTACGGCAGGCGAACTGCTTTACGATAGGTAGACGAAAACGTGACTGCTGTTGTTGTGTGTTGTTACCGCGCTGGGAGGACGTTAATGAAACTGCCTAACAATAAACCCACATAAGAAACCAAGAACTCGCCCTCCTTCATTAGCTGTTTATATTGTGGGAAAGCGGACGTGTGAACAGGCTGTCAACACGTCACTCAGGTCCGCATGGAGCTGGAGGGGGCGTGGCCTCCAGCTCCGCCTGAATTTCGGGAGATTTTCGGGAGAAAATTTGTCCCGGGAGGTTTTCGGTAGAGGCGCTGAATTTCGGGAGTCTCCCGGAAAATCCGGGAGGGTTGGCAAGTATGCTACTAACATTTGGATGATGTGCAACATTCATCGGTCATACAGTTCAAGTCTATCACATATCAAAATCCCAATAATGAACTTAAATTACAAATGGGCTCTTTTTCTTCTCACACCTCCTCCTTGATCCACATCTTTTGCAATCAAGCAAAATGAGACAAAAATGGCAAAGGGTAAAAATACTTACAATCTGATAGAATATAACTTTTCTGCAGAACTTTGTTGTAAAAACCTGTTTCCACGTCTATCCTCGACACCCGCCTTTCAAGTCGTCTGCTCTGGAAACAAGCCCCGCCCACACTGCTCAGTTCCTTGTCTGCCTGGAACTGCTGTGACGCAGATTACTGCAATCTAAATTATTGGAATCTAAATGATTGGTTGCGTATCACTCCAAAGCGCAGATTCCAACCATTGAAATACTTTCAAGACTTACGGTAATTTGCAAACAGCGCTGCACATTGTCATGGCGACCACACTTTTGATGTTAAAGGTCCATCCATCCATCCATCCATCTTCTTCCGCTTATCCGAGTTCGGGTCGCGGGGGCAGCAGCCTAAGCAGGGAAGCCCAGACTTCCCTCTCCCCAGCCACTTCGTCCAGCTCCTCCCGGGGGATCCCGAGGCGTTCCCAGGCCAGCCGGGAGACATAGTCTTCCCAACGTGTCCTGGGTCTTCCTCGTGGCCTCCTACCGGTCGGACATGCCCTAAACACCTCCTTAGGGAGGCGCTCGGGTGGCATCCTGACCAGATGCCCGAACCACCTCATCTGGCTCCTCTCCATGTGGAGGAGCAGCGGCTTTACTTTGAGCTCCCCCCGGATGACAGAGCTTCTCACCCTATCTCTAAGGGAGAGACCCGCCACCCGGCGGAGGAAACTCATTTCGGCCGCTTGTACCCGTGATCTTGTCCTTTCGGTCATAACCCAAAGCTCATGACCATAGGTGAGGATGGGAACGTAGATCGACCGCTAAATTGAGAGCTTTGCCTTCCGGCTCAGCTCCTTCTTCACCACAACGGATTGATACAGCGTCCGCATTACTGAAGACGCCGCACCGATCCGCCTGTCGATCTCACGATCCACTCTTCCCTCACTCGTGAACAAGACTCCGAGGTACTTGAACTCCTCCACTTGGGGCAAGATCTCCTCCCCAACCCGGAGATGGCACTCCACCCTTTTCCGGGCGAGAACCATGGACTCGGACTTGGAGGTGCTGATTCTCATCCCAGTCGCTTCACACTCAGCTGCGAACCGATCCAGCGAGAGCTGAAGATCCTGGCCAGATGAAGCCATCAGGACCAAATCATCTGCAAAAAGCAGAGACCTAATCCTGCAGCCACCAAACCGGATCCCCTCAACGCCTTGACTGCGCCTAGAAATTCTGTCCATAAAAGTTATGAACAGAATCGGTGACAAAGGGCAGCCTTGGCGGAGTCCAACCCTCACCGGAAACGTGTCCGACTTACTGCCGGCAATGCGGACCAAGCTCTGACACTGATCATACAGGGAGCGGACCGCCACAATCAGACAGTCCGAAACCCCATACTCTCTGAGCACTCCCCACAGGACTTCCCGAGGGACACGGTCGAATGCCTTCTCCAAGTCCACAAAGCACATGTAGACTGGTTGGGCAAACTCCCATGCACCCTCAAGGACCCTGCCGAGAGTATAGAGCTGGTCCACAGTTCCACGACCAGGACGAAAACCACACTGTTCCTCCTGAATCCGAGGTTGG